>NW_015150869.1:154376-183983 GCF_000732505.1 Cyprinodon variegatus | reverse complement strand
TGATTTAGAGTTTTTTTTACCAGTTCAGCTGTCTAATGGCAGTGGCGAAGAAGCTGTTGCAGAATCTGCTGGACCTGCATCGTGTTGCGAAGCCAATTCCCAGAGTGTAGCAGGGAGAGCAGTCCATGATGGGGTTGTGAGGGGTCATTGATTATATTATGGGTTTCGACACGTAGCATTGGGATGAAATTTCATATATGGAGGGAAGAGGAGCCCCTAAGATCCTCTCTGCTGTTCTCACCACCCTTTTCACTTTCTTTTCCCTTTCTAATCTTGTGACCTTTGTTTAATGGCCGTTCTTGTGTTCAATTTCCCACTTTGGGAGGTGTACAACCTCATGGGGGAATTAGACAACGGAAAGGGGGAAACTAATGAATGCTCAAATCTAAGGTTTTTTTACTGAACGATACTACTGTATATGTAACTATATGTACTATATGTAAGGAAACAAACAAAATATGCCATATTTTGTGTTTGTTCCAGGGTATCTGACTCCAATCCTTAATAAGGGCTGCTGTCCAAAAACATTTAGATGTGTTTGTAGAGCATGGTGAGGAGATTTTGATTTGGTGTTTTAGACCAGTGAAACATCTAACTGTTAAAGGACACAAGCCCTCTTTTGCCACTCTCTATCACACAAAATTTAAACTGAAATGCTGAGGTTCATAGGCATAACTTGACAAAATGTAAAAAGGGTCAAATGGTATGGTTACTTTTATGATGTTCTATATAATTGGCATCCACCATTCTGTCATTCCAGTCTGCATGAACTACTGGTAAAACTTCATAAAACGCAGTGGCTCACAGACAAAATTTATTTGAAAGAGGGAAAAAAAGATTAAATTCCAGAGACTTAAGTGTCTTTGCTGCTAAATCCCTTTTCAAACGATGGGAAGAGACTTGAGGGAAATAAATATATAAAGTCATCCAAGAACGAGGCTAAGGGGTTTATCTCCTTTCATCTTGCCAATGCCGTATGACGACTAATCCTGCCTTGTGTCTTCAGTATGGAGCCCGAGCTCGTCTGAACTACATTAAATGGAATAGATTAGCTCTTCCAAAAAGTCACGAGGTGGCATTTCACAATCTGCCTTGTTTTATTTTTTATTTTATTTTGGGTACTGCAAAGGATGGCATGAGTCATTATCTGTGTTCGCCTTTGTCTTTGAGTTTCCAGCCCACTTCTCAACTCTTGCAGAGAACAAGGTAACTTTTTTAAAGGATTGCTAAAAGCTGGGTTTGGTTGATGATGCTTGAAAAAGGATTTAGGGGAAGGGATTATGTATAGATTCATAACTTGGAAAATGAGCATTGATAAAATCCATTATCTGTAGGAGAGTTGTTATCTGGCTCCTCATCAAAATGTCAATTCCGACAAGCAGGACCATTTAATGGAGGAAGTGGACTGTGGGCGTGTAATGTAATTAAATGACTCCTTCATCATGTTTGATCTACTTTATTTCATTTGGTCTACTAATTTGGAAGATAAATCTGATAAGGATGTTCCATCATGTGTTTTCACATCAAAACAGAGGAAACACAACAACACTACTGTGTCCTTTTTATCTCCTAACCCAAACTTCTAAGGACAGCAGTGATTGGATCACCAGCTCTGAACAATAAGCTACTGTGGGTAGAAGCGGCCATGAATTGGACCTGCTAGAACAATCTCCTGTGTCTTGGATCAAATGTTTTGACATTGGAAGTACTTCTTACATCCAGATATCTTTGCATTTGCTTATTTATGCTCTTCAGCAAAATTCAGAAGACATACAATATCTTTTTATACACAGATATACACAGAATCTTTCAAAAATGTCTTTGTCTTAGTTTTAATTTTTCTTGTTTGTTTTGTATATGTATCCATCTCTGAAAAAGGAATTGACACACCTTACATTTTTTTTGTACTCATAAGTGTACCTCTAAGGGAATGCCAGGTGCTGGTATCAAGGATCTTGTTCTTTCGGTCATGATCCAGATTTCATGACCATAGGTGAGGGCAGGTACCTAGACCAACTGCTCAGCTCTCTCTTTACCACAACAGACTGGTCCAGTGCATTATAGCAGCAGCAGCATCGATCTGTCTATAGATCTCCAGCACCATTCTCCTCTCATTCGCGGATGGGACCCTCGAGATAGTTGAACTCCTCTATTTGATGCAGAAACTCTCCTCCAACCTGGGGGGGACAAGCCACCTTTTTCTGGTCATGGACATATCCTTGGGCTTGAAAGAGATCCTTCTAATTCTGGCCTCTTCGCACTTACAGCTCCGACTTAATGGGTTTGACTTAATCCCGGCAATGGGGACCAGATTTTTCCGCTTGTACGGAGTTTTGATATTCCCTAGAAAATGGCCCACAACTCCATAGTTCTTGAGTGCCCACCAAAGGGCACCACAAGGGACATGCTTGAATGCCTTTACCAGGTCCACAAAACATATATGGACCAATCGGGAAAAGTCACATTAACTCTCGAGCCCCCTGCAGAGAGTTTAGAGCTGGTCCACTTTTCCATGGACAGGAAAAAATCCCACTGCTCCCCCTGAAACAATGTGGTCAATCAACCAGACTCTCCTCTCCAGCACCCTTGCATACAGTAGGCTTTCCCAGGGAGGCTGAGACGTGTGCCCCCCCTATAGTTGAAACACATCCTCCAGTTTCCAGCTTTTTATGCTGGTGAACCACTAACTCATACTGCCAGTCTAGGGACACTGTCCCCGCCCTCCATGCAATGTTGAAGAGACGTGGAGCCATGACAATCTGACAACATCTAGAGACCTTAGGCACTCAGGGTGGATTTCAATCATCCCTGAGCCTTGCCACCTTGATGTTTTTGGACAAGTTAATACAGCACTAAGCATCCCACTTGTTCTTCCGCCATGGTAGGAGTGTCAGCCAGATTGAGAAGACTGTGAAATAATTCTTTCCACTTTACGACAATATCCTGATACAGGGTCAGCAGCAGTCCACTTCCACTAAAAACAGTGTTATCAAAGCCCTGCTTCCATTTCCGGAGGCATGGGATGGTTTGCCAGAATCTCTTTAAGGCAGAACGATAGTCTTTCTCCATGGTCTTTCCAAACTCCTCTAGGGCCTGAGTTTTTCTCACTGTTGCTGATGTGGCAGATATGAACCTGGCTTTATACTTGGTTTTTGCTTGCTGCATTGAACATGGTGCTAAGGTGCTTGCATTAAAAGCGACGCAATCATGCCCTACCCACCCCTAACGCGAACCGCACAAGCAGCCTCGGCTCTAAGTCGTGCTCTTCCAAATTTTGTTGACGTGGTGGTGACTCCGCATGCCAGTTCCAAATGCGAAAATATAAAGTTGATTTTCATGAACAAATTTGCCTGTACTGACATAAAATTGCCCAGAAGGTTCACCTAGAACAGTGTTGTTAAATACTGTGCTTTTACTGTTTATTCGGTGACTGAAAACAACATTCATGGGAGAGTTTATCGGCAAAGCTTGTGGTACAAAGGAGGATTTTAGTGTCTGTCTTTGTCACATACAGCATAGATAAAGTCTGAAACAACTATCCACAGTATATAAGGTATTCAGCTTTAATTTAGTAAAATAGCCTTTTTTTTAAATATCTGTTTTTTTTTTTAGTAAAGGCTGCCATAAACAAACCTCCTATGGGGTACTATGGGGGACTGTTGGCCTAGTGCTTAGAGCAGTGAGCTTGTGCTCTGAGAAGGTTGCAAACACCCCATTCGATCCCCACAGCCTGCACTATGGGTCCCTGAGCAAGTCCCTCAACCCCACACTGCTCCCGGGGCGGCACACAATGGCAGCCCACTGCCCCCAAGGGGATGGATTAAATGCAGCGATTAAATTTTGTTGCTTTGTACTTGTGACAGCGTAATGACAATAAAGTTGAATTCTATTCTATTCTAAATTCTTCAATAATCACATTCTTAAATAAACAATACTGCACTTGGCCCTTTTGGAAGTACATAAAAATTATAATTTGAGTAGATGTAACTAGTTACTTTCCACACCTGGCGCTTTATCACACAAAGAGTAAATTTACTTCGAAATGCTTAGTAATCATGTATAACATGGCATGCCAGGATGTTCACATCTTCGTTAAACCGAGTGTTACAGAAATTGTAAAAGATCTTTCAGTTTTACTGCTGATGGGTCTGCACGATTTGTGATATTACAGTAAATGCTTACCACACTACTCTGGTTAGTGCTGGCTCTGAAGATGTGGTTGGCTAAAAAGTGAAAATATCTCTCAAGTTTGTGAATTTAAATCACAACCCTGGCTATTGCTCGCTGATGAAGGTTGCACCTTGTCTTTAGGCTAAATACCATTTGAGTGCCCCTGAAATGAGGATCAGAACTCCAAATTTTGTTCTATAATTATTAATCATTAATAAAGATATAACTCATAGAGCATGATCTGATGTAATTCCCATCTTTTAGGCAGAATTAAGCTGTTCTGCCCTCTACTGTTAAACCATGCTAATCTCTCTGTCATTCCTTATTCTCCTTTCCTCCTTCTGCCCATCCACCCGCTAAGCTGTATTTTTCTGTTTTCATTCAAAGTTTGAGGTTGTCAAAGTGTCAATTAAAGTGAGCTGCAGCATGTCGTTTGATGGCATAGTACGTTTGATGTCTTGATATGAAAGTGCTTTGATTTCTTTCTTTTTTTTCCCCTTGCATAGTTATTTCTTATGTATTCATCTGCTTGGCTGTTTGGCTGGGCATTCCTTTTATCTTTTGTGGCTGTGAATATAAATGACACAAAAACTCTAACAAAGGAATGCAGAGTTCTGAATGATGTCAGTACTTTCTATCCTGAATGATAATCAGAATATGAAGAAAATGGTGAAAGAAGCGGAAGAAGTTCTTAAAAACAAGGTATTTCAATCATTTTAACCTGTTCAAGTAAAAGGCTTACACTAAAGCCGGGCTTAAACTGTGCGATTTTTTTCAATCGTTGCATGCAGCTACTGCTCACACTGTAAGACTAAAAACTACGTTGGACTCAGCTCCGCAGTAAGATGGCGCTGCTCTGTAGCTCTCTATCCTGAAGCCAAACAAATAGAAAGGGAATATGAAGCTCACTATAGTGAACCGCGCTGTCTTGTCAATTTGTGCAATTTTGTGCTAAAAGCCTTAAAAAGAAAAGGTGATGACATATTTGAAAAAAAGACATGGCTGAGCAAACGTGGCTACTAAGGTCTGTCAATTTTACAGACAGAACTGCATTTCACTCATTGCATCCCTGCCATGCTGCTCAGTTTACATCTGAGAGGAAGAATGAAAAGAAGAATCCTTGTTTGCGCATGCGCCCTGAACGATTTGCCCACGACGGTTGGGAAAAAATCAAACATGTTTGATATTCTCCCGACCTCTCGATTCCTGATCAGGAGGATGTCGTGAGAGGCTGACCGCCCCTCGTAACCCCATTGTACACTACACGACTCACGACGCACAATCAGGCTGAAAGTCGTCCCGATCGCACGACTGGAAAAGCTCCCTTAAAATCGCACATTGTATGCCGGGCTTAAGTGTATAAAGAAGATTGTTATTCTCATGCAGAGAGGGCAGGAATGCATACATTTAAACAGATGTGGTAGACCACTACTCTGTATGAAGGCAATCATGACCTTACTACTATCTAAATGAGCTTTCTTGACCTTCTTTCAGTACATGCGTGTTATCTGCTGTAATGTTTTTCATATATTGAGTGGAAATTCTGTAACTCTCCCATCGGATTCAACAAAGGTTTAGCAAGGGCAATAACAGGTAAGAGAGTTTTTGCAAAAAGCAACAATAGACCATTTTACACAATCATTATCATCCTGCTATGTAATCTTTGTGAACACTGCTGCAAAGTGCAGCAAAAAAAAGGAGTATTGGACACAAAATCCAATCTCAGTATTTGTTTCTGATCAGGCTTAGCTGTTTGTGAAGCTTAAAATCCTTTTTTTAGGCAATAACAATATACCTTATGACAATGAATACTTCCTATATCTGAGCAAGGTGCAGTGATTAAAACTTTTTCCAATGTTTCATATGACAAGTTCCAGGCAATATGTCTAACCCCAAAACATAAGAGGAAATATGTCCATCTCCACCTTACTGACCAACATGGCAATATCACTTAGAAACCCTTGATGTAAAAGGTTAAGTGATTATTATGTTTAAGTATGATTTGGAAATGTGCAATTGCCGACATGAGGTGTGAGTAACTTGGATAGAAATTCAGAATAACACAAGGAGATAAACTTGAGCATAGGGATGGTTCACAATACAAGAAAGAAGTAATTCTATAAGCTTTGCTCTATTACATCAGGCAAAGGATGAGCTTCCATTTGCTCTCTTTAACCTCAAAAAAGATGGTGAGAAGATTGCAATTAGGTGTTAGAGCTGCAGCATAATGCCTCTACCCAATGGAGATCCGTTCAGCGGGTTAAAATATTCGTACACACTACTCTTTTTGTCTTACACCCCCAACACACACACATTTGTTTTACTATATGTAGTGAGGACCATTTGTTGAATCCCATTGATTTTCAATCATTTTCAATCCTTTCTATGCCCTAACCCTAAAACTAACTCTAAACCTTACCATTACCAATGCATACCTCATCCTAAACCTAACTCAATTGACACCTTAACACTAAACCTAACCATTAGGAAAGTATCTTGTAAGGACAAAAATATTTTTTCATAATCATTTTCTAAAAACCACACAAGCAAAAGCCGTTGTCACTGTTTGAGAGATAACAAACCAGTTCACAGCATGCTTCTTTTGTTGTGCCACAAAATATGTCAGTCAAGGCTACAGATAAAAATGCAGTTAGAAAGGAATTAAAATATTACCAAAGAGTAGCATTCCTCCATCAGTGCCTTCCATTAACACTATCAGTATTCTTTAAACTCTAAGTAAGCTGGTGTGTATGCATGTGTCTTTGTGTCTTTGTGCGAATATGCATGCATGAGTGCATAGCACAGAGTGTGTCTGCATATCAACCATGTCCATATGTCCATACAGTACATTCCTCAGTGCCCACACAGACAGCTCTGAGGCGTCTTTGACTCCCACAACATAAAACCTAAAGCAGGACTGACAGGAACAATCTGTCCAATAACTGCATTCCTGTATACAAGTACGTCATTGATCCTCAGATGATAGAATTAAACCAGCTGGTTCATGTAAAGAAAAGAATCCTCATATATTGAAATGAGCACAATAACAAAATAAGATACGAGTATCATATATAGTTTTTAGCTTGTATGCTAGTATAAAATATGCAGTAAAGATTAATTTAAATTCTATTAACTAACAAATAAAAAGCTATGAGTAAAGATAACTCTTTGACTCTATGCACTTTGCATCCGCCCCGTCACATGAATGCATACTCAAACTGCCTTGCATTTCTAAGGCATATGAAAACATTTGGTTTCTGGGTGATTAACATAGAGCTTGTGACTTTATTTTCAACTTAGCCAAAGTGGCACTGATATTAAAAAATAATTAACATTTATTTAAATGCTGTGAAATGAAGATTCACAGAGTAATAACTTTTTAAACCTCATGCAACTAGTTTGTATATTCTCATTTCTAGCCTCATAAATATTTTTTATGTGGACCCAAACGCAGGGTAGAAGGAGCCAGACATATGTTTTAGCTGGTTTAATCACAACAGATGAACAACAATGAAGTAAACCAAAAACCAGGAGACATAAGGGGAAAACACTCATGAGGAACAAAGTAACAATGAGAAACCAGGACTGAAGAACTGCACAGGAGGTATATACTGTATATATGGGGTTCAGAATTAGGAATGGGCTAATCAACTGATATGGAGCAGGTGTGGATAGAAGTAACAAGAAGGAAGTTAGGGGAAAATAGACTGGCACAAGGTGGCAACAGAGAGTAACTCAAGAAATGCAAAACTGCTTTAAATATAAGACAAAAAAAGAAACCAATGAATTACATGAATAACTGAAAACTCAAAAATAAGTCCAAAAGGGGAGAGCCATAAAACTCAGCTTCAAACATTCATTATAATGAAAATTCACAGTGAAAGTTTTATTCTTTTGTCATTTATCCAAATACCCACACAATGTGCTGCATGACAACGGCACATTTTAAGCAATACAAGCTTTTTCGTATTCATGACAGGACTTGAATGCACTTTAATTCTCTGGATAAAAAAAAAAAAATCTGTTTTTAGTTACGCCAACAGACTCTGCAAAATAAACAACTGTGTAATACCAGCTCTAGTGATGAATAATCTCATTCATGTGCTGTTTTACTTAAGCTCTGTTATACATTTTACTGTAGGACAAGGTTGTGGTTTAGTTTTTGTTTAAAATGAATGTGTTTGTTACTTAGGATTTATTTTCCTCCATTTGTTAATTAATTTATTTTACTGTTCATCTTTACAGCATCATTTCTAATTTTAAGGTTTCTGTGCTGCCTCTGTTTTTCCAGTTTGTATATTGATATATAAAAGCAGTATGCTTCCACACTCCCCCTGGTATGATTAATAATATAGATACAACAAAGTTAAAGAATATAAACAGGCCTTAATAGCTTCCTCTTTTATATATATTTCATTTTGCCCAATTAACTCTGCAGCTGTTTCCTGGAAAGTAAATGTTCTAGGTCTGTGTCTTGATACCAGACTGTAAAATGAACAAGATGAGGGAATTTCATTTTGACAATGTGGGCATGACAATGTGATTCGGCAGCTGCTTTTCAAACACCCTCATGGCGTTTTGTGGGAATCTGCCGATGCAGTTGTACTCACAGGCTGTGTTTAGAAAGAAAATCAGATAAGATGAAGATCTGACAGCATGTTCGTTGTTGGAGAGTAAAGTTTATGATTTACAAATGTAGCTGTGAGTGAGTGAAGCTATGACTATATGTTTTAGGTAGACTAAATGAAAGTAAAAGTCCTTTTTTAGAGAGGCTGTTTTATATTGGTGTACTTACCGTTAATCCCAATGATTATAAAGATACTATTCATTGATGTGTGTTTATTTCAGGTTTGTGTTTAATCAAACCAAAGCCGTTCTGCTTTATTTTTAGTGGCATACAAAGAAGTACAATAACCAGTAAGATGATGAAATTTCTTATAAGGAAATTACAAAATTATTTGATTACTGGCAAGGTAGGAAATATTTAATGTTTTAAGGCATAAAAAAACTGTTTTTCCAAAATAATATAATTTTCTAAAAACATTAAAGATTCCCACAGCTCAACAAATGTTTAATATTTGAATGTCATCTATTCATTTATGTTGCATTGAGAAATACACTGAAACTTTTTGAGACATTTTCCCATTTGTCTGAGAGTAAACTAACTTTATTTTTGTAAGTTTAGATGTTTCTTCCTAAGATATGTGCTTTTGTTTAGGATGGTTGACTGCAAAAGCCTGAGGGCCTGGGCCATGTCTTAAGTTTAGGGCATGGTAATTACTACAGACTTTGGCTTGGGCAAATAGCCTAATTCATTGGTGCTGTTAACAGCCTCAATAAAGATCAAATGCAGTGCCAGCAGATCAAAGGGAGCAGTGGGCAGTTTGAAAGAGGAAGCCACAGCCTAAATTAATTAAGCCTTTCATTCTCTCAAGTCAGGTGGCTGGGGGGACAGGTATGTGAACAAGATGAAGGCAACACCTGGTCAATGGCTGGAGAAGCAGCGTCACTTAGGCCATAACAGAGCATTGTGTGTAGACATGTCTGTGCTTGACATGTCTGTTATGTTTGTTATAGGAGGTATGAGCAGCAATCCCTCTCTTCTAGTATTACTCCTTTGGGAAATCTGGTTTTTCAGTCTGATGTTTTAAAATTCATTTCAATATTTTATTAACAATAAAGTTTCATATTAGGAACTAAACATATAAAGCTGTTTGCCTTGTAATTAATGCAGAGAAAATAAACTGTCAGGTGCAAAACATCCCCTAAAGATGGGTCTTTCATTACACTGCAATGAAGTATGGTTTTGATTAACTGTAGATGTTTTTGTTTCCTCACATTATTCACAGTCATCATGTGCCAATTTAACACCATGAAAATATTTGCGATACCACGGTCCCTGTAGCATGTCTAATTCTCCTATTTTAGTGGCATTAAAGAGACTGAAGGTAATACTTTCGCAGTACTCTTCTGTGCATTCAACACTGTAACAAACATAATCTACTGTAAGCACCGTATAAACCAACAATATAAATGTTTTTTGGACATGTTGAAAATGTATTGAACAACAGCTCTCAGACAACCTCATAACAGCATCGCTTAATTTTCCACTGTAGTTGTAAAAATCCATTTCCTAATACATCCTTTCTAATATTGATCAGGGGTGGGGATTTCTATTTTCTATCTGTATTTTAGTATTCACTCAGGCTCTCACACACATGCAAGGCAACACAATGTCTGGGTGAGAGGATTTTTCTTTTGTACTATGAGAAAATGTTTGGAATAGAGGCCAGACTCCTTTAGACTCAAGGTTTATTCAACATTTTAATTCCCTCACATCGCCTGTAGGCAGCGGCCTGATACAGCTCTTGACAATTGCACAAAATATGCCGCCTAGAACTCTACAAACTAGGCATCAATCTAGCATCTACAACTGCCAGCGCCTGCTGTAGTTATTGTTACAAAATGTTTTATCTGCACTCTTAAATACAGCCACTGTTGATAATTTAAAAAGCTGCGGAGTGCTACGGACGGATAAAAACAGAGCAGCGAGATCATGGAGCAGGCCACGCTGAAGAGAAGGCTGAAGCAGGCCGTGTGCTAGGTGATGAAAGAGGGGCTGCAGATGCGGGCATACAGTGAAGCTAAGAGGGAATTCCCACAGAACACCAATCCCATCAATCCTCCTATCAAATATCTGTTCACTGGATAACAAAATGGATTATCCCCTATTGGAAATATCAAAAAAGGACATTAGCATCTGTTGCACCATCATCCTGACTGAGTCTTGGATTCATTGGTCAATACTGGACAATGCGGTTAGGTGTAAAAATGCTGGATCGCTCGCCAGTTTCTGCTCACCATACATTGAGTTTCTGACTGTTAACTGCAGACCGTTCTAGTTTCACTGTGGTTAGCACCACTGCTATTTAAAACAAACAAACAAACAAACAAAAAAACCCTAACCAACACAAAACGTCTATAGGACAGTCTATTCCAACTGTTTTATTTTAGCGATTGAGAAAATCTTGTTCCTGGAACACAAACTGTATCAGATTGTGGACCTATTCTCTGTGGTGGGTCACATCATTGTTAGATATCAAACCGAACAAAGTAAAGTCTTCTGCAAACTTCATTATCATGTTCGCTTTGTCAATAGCTGAGCAGTTGTGTATAAATAAGGTGAAGAAAAACCAACCCTGTGTTGTGCCATTGTTGAGGATTAGAGGGGCATATAGAAATAAGAATCAAGAAATGGAATTGAATGCTTTAAGTTTTACTCTAGAAACTGTTTCATGTTTTCAAACCAGCCACTGGCATATTTGTCTGTCAAACTATATTTCTACACAAACTTTAAGATGTTTTATTCTTGTGTTATTTGTTATATAAACTTAAACTTTTTGCTATATCAAGGAATAAATTAAGTAGTATTATGTTTTCTTTTATAAGGGTCTAAACGAGGCTGAATGTAAATGCACAAAACTTTTTAGACTATTGGAAAACATTTTATAAACACACTTTACTTTTCATCCTCTACATCTTACTTTTCACAGCTATGCTCAACTTTTTGTTTGTCTATTACAGAAAATCCCAATGAAATACTTTGACTTTTGGTGTTGTTATGTGATAATATCTCTAAATAGTTCACTAGTTAAAAAAACGTTTGCAAGGCACTGTATAAGTAAAATGTTTGTGCTTGTTAGGGTCAATATCTCTTCCCTAAAACTATGTTTTTATGTTGAGATATTTCTCGTTGATGTCATTGTTGAGCAGCTCTTTCGGATGATGCCAGTGTTTACTCCATGTTTACTCCATGTTTACTCCACTCCTGCCTGAGAGATATCACACCAGCCTATGACATGGACACATGCCTAAAGAGTGGATTCCACAGCCAGACAGCCAAAACCTTCTTCAAGGCTAATATATTTGGCCTTAGGAAACAATGACTACATCATGAGTAATTTGGCCCCATTTGTGAAGTAGAGCAAGATGTTCTGGCATTCTTTATTGAAATTTACATACAGAAAATATTCTGATTCCACCTCTGCGATATTCCTTGAGTTTCTCCCTTAAAAGAGTTGACATTCTAGGAATTACAGTTATTTTGTCTCTTCTCCAGATTTAGGATGAAGACTTGAGTGTGTGATTTCTTTGTGCTGCAACAAGATGAGAAATAATTTAAGAGTAGAGGTTGATTAATGCCTATTGCACTTTATGGAGGGCTGAAATGTCAAGCAGAATCAGACGTCTGTTAAGAGGCAATTACATATCAACCTTACAACCACTGTGCTTCTTTGGGATGTGGCCAAACATGATTTAGGTTTTCCTTTTAAACTAGCTTAACCCCTGGCTGTATCCTAACGGGTGGGAGGGGAGGGGGTTATGTGTGTGGTAACTGCCAATGTTGAATCAATTTACTTTTTCTTTCCACACAGTAAAGATGCTGATGTCATGTATCAAACACCTCTTGTTTTATGCTGGAATTCTGACCAAAACAAGAGAGATTATAAGATATTGGGTTAAACTGACTTTAGATAGAAGTCTCAGGCTTCTTTTATCTGTCATTTTTGAGATGAGCAGACCATTTAATTGACTCTGATTTGTATTTAAGAGTTTAAATATGAATCAAAAGTTGAATGCTCTCTCAAAACTAAGTGTTTTCAGTGAAATAATATAAACCTTTTCTCAAAAATCACCAAAATGACAGAGCTGTCTCTGCATCAGTGAAGATACAAACACAGTAAAATCTTCTAGGCTATACAATAGTGTTCACACAAAACAAAAATATAAACGAAAAATGTGCCCTATTCTTTAACAAGGCAAATTATAGCTTTACTAATAAAACTTTGCTTCACCAAAAAATTATTATAGTTACATAGATTAACCTTTGCAGCATTTGTGTCATGGACATTTAGAAATGTTTTCTTATCAGGTTCCAGAAGCAAAGTCTTAGACAATATGTGTCAGTGTATCAGAAAGTGATGATCATGCAGCTCGAGTCACACAGGACTTCAATGTCTTTTCAAAACAAAAAGTGCATAACCTTATTTTGAACACCCTCTAGTATCAAATAACTTCTAGTCTAATGTTGGCAGTTTACATCAAAGTCTAATTTCCATTACCTAAACAAATATAATTGATATGGTTGCAGTAGAAAAGACACATTTTATCACGGCAAAGATTGTGAATGAGAAAATAAGTTATCAAATGTACGTTCAATTAGGCTTGGAAATGTGAAAATTGACCCGAGAGAAACAGTTTCTTAGGTCTTTTAATATTTTCTTTTTCATTTTTAACCTTGGCATGATTCACACAGTTATTTTGGTTGCCTGTACCTTCTAGAGTTCATTTTGAAATTCTTCTTTTCAATTCTAAGTTTTTATATTTACAGTGTGTAATAATTACATGGATTTACTGACAAAAATATTACATATTATACATGTTATTTAAAATCATCTGAGAACTGAAAGTCTTAGAAATGGCTATTTATGATTACATAGGAACTGGCCAAACATTCATGATGGTAGACACCTTTGAGCTGCAGCAACGCAAAGCTGACATAATAGAAAGACTTTAAAAAAAGAAGATGATTATATTGACATAGTTGGAGCCATCAGAAGAGGCTGGGGGTAAAACTCTCGGATTTCTGAACTTCCTCCTTGCGCTGCCCAGTAGTGCAACATATGGAATAGTAGTACTGACGGAGGCTCATACCACATCTAAAAACATCTGTTGGTTGTAGTAATGGATGGGTGGGAGGAGAATACTAGCAGAAGAAGCTATATCCAATTAGTCAGAATAAACGATGAATAGACTGAAGAGTTTTAGATAATAAGGGACTCCTGTGCTTCTAACTCAAAATCATGCACTTGGAACATTACACTATATTTCATTTTATACATCTGTACAAACCCAGTCTTTATCCAATTGAGGACAGATTGGGGTGAATAAATTAAGCCATTAACAGCTGCCCAGTCTGGGAATCTGATGAGAGTTAGAAATTGCGTGATTGGGGTGTGGGGCAGCCGAGCTAATTATCAACTAATAAGGCATTCACAACTTGAATTTGAATGGGACTCTGGCTGTGGTTGGTTGGAATTTTGGACAAGGCTGGGGTTGTAACCTCATGAATCCGGCAGTCAGCAGCATGCATCGAAGAGCAGCACTGGAAAGGTTGTCAGGGCATGATAATCACAGCTTCATAACCCTGTGAACAACTTCAAAGTGTAGCAAGCAGCATGCAGGGTGCATATCAAGTGAAGAGTGCAGAATTGGAGCCACACCAGGGTTTTGTAGAGATCAACTAAAAGGTTTCAGATAATAGAAGGATTTTTGATGTTTTTGTCTCTTTTCTTTGTTCTTTAGCAGATAAACTTGGAGGATGTGCATGCTACAAGCCCCTTAAATAGTATATATTCTTGTTAAATTAGATAAATCTGAAGAATATATGATGTTTGGCAGAAAGGGATCAGAATTGTTTTGCTTCTCTCTGAAACTCTTTTTCCCCCTTTTGGTTTTAATTTAAGGTTTCTGTTTTTCCATGCGAACGACAGAAGCCACATTGATTTGGCCTTCAGTTTTATGTTACTATGGTAACAACATAACTACTAACTGCTCAAAGCACAGCACTCTTATCTTGTGTCCCTCTGATCATCACAGGAAATTAGCATAGCAGGATACAGGAGAGCTTGGAAGGGAACACAATTGTGCTTTGGGAAAGCTGAGCTGGCTGCCTGAATGAAAAGCAAACTATGGTATTTTTGGTGGGGATCTCGCAATAAAGAAAGGAAAAAATAAAAACAAAACAAATATGAAGGCATTTGCTGTTATAAAATTAAATACAGACAAAATCATCAGTAATCTAAAATATAACTTTATCTGGAACAAATACCCAGGCAAATGCCAGTCATTTTGAATATCAGTGAGTATCTAATTTATTTTAGTAATTCATTTTGAAATATTAACCTAATAAAGCATTATGACTAACAAAAGACGGTAAGGTTTGGAGGAGGACAGCAGTGTGGCAAGAGACGAGGAAGAGGCAAATATTTGCAGGGGCCAGGTCTTGAGCTACAAGAGGAGGATCAATGATAAATGATTTAACAGTCCTTTTAAGGACTAAAATTACAAAGGCTGTTTTAAATGTCACCAACAAACGTCTTAAGAGCATTCCTTACATCATCCTATTTCAGCATACTGTTTTCTATCTTTTATTTTGAGTGAAAGAAGTTTTATCCCTTTTGCACTTCACCCTAAGTAAAAGCCACACCCAGTCCACATCCAGTTGTAGCAATATGACAACACAAATGCTCAGATTTTCCAATTCCAGTGAATGTTGCTGAGCATCCTTCACACTGTAATTGTGTGTGTTACATGCGTAGAAGCACATCTGTCATAATGCTTTACATTGCTGCTATATTGAACAAATTCTACATTGGGACAATTTGTAAATTGATAGATTCGGCCACTGCAGACTTTTGTGTTGTGAGGGTACCATTACAAGGTAAGAAGTCCTTTTGCAAAATTAGATCAACATTTAGATAAAGCTAGATATCTCAGTTGACTGAGGGATAGATGAAGGAGTGGACCAGGAACAGCAGAGAACAAGGATCCATAATCATAATCCAAGGCAGAAATAAGTAAATACTGGACCCTGTGCAACATGACAAATTTCCTTTCCACTCTTTCTCCAGATTGCAGAAGCTTGAATTTAAAATGAAATACAAGATTGACTTTCATCTGAAATTATAACTTTGGGACATTAAGCAATTGCTCACTTGTTTTTTATTAGCTAAGGTACAATGTTTTTCCGATAGTCTGAAGTGCAAGAGTGGTTTGACACAAGTAATGTGAACGATCAGGGGTTCTCCTTCCTAAAAAATCATAATCTTAAACACAAATTAGATAATGCATTGTTTTGTCTTGGTCTCCTGCTGTCTTTGTAGATATTGACTGTTTAATGATAACCTAATTAGCACATTTTATAAAAGGATTCACAGAACCTGCAGCCATTTGCTTATCTTTGCTGCCACTTTATTAATAATAAAACAAGGTTGAAAAAAAAGAACAGAAAACCTCAGTTTAATATTTTACTCTTGAGAGTAAAGATGTATTTTTTAGGAGTTGGGAATTTACAAATCTCAAAAAACAAAAAAAAAATTAGCAGTGTTGATTTAAATCACCATTTCTGTGCTGAAGGCATAATTTAACACATGCACAGAAACTTAGTCATTGAGTGCTCACAAGAAAAATGTTATCCCTGCAAACCAGAGCAGGAATCTTTCTTAAGCCCAAAATATCCTAAAGACGACAGGGTGAGCTATGCTTACGTACCTTAATTTTGTTACAAAAATAAAAGCACCGTTCATTTCAAATATTTCAAAATTGTGAGCTTTGTTCTGCAACAACTGGTTTAAGTGGCTGCAATGGACTGGCGACCTGTCCAGGGTGTACCCCGCTTCTCACCCATTGACAGCTGGCGATAGGTACCAGCACCCCTTCGCGACCCCACTTGGGATAAGCGTGTTTGAAAATAGATGGATGGATGGATGATTTAAGTGTTGTATGAAGTAATCTGCAGGTAACTGGCCAGGGGATACAATGCACAAAGATCCTCTATGTGAGGCACATGATTGACACGCACCATCTCTTACCATTAATAAAAGTTTTACTAGTTTGAAATGCACTGCGGTCTAAGATTAAAAAAAGAAAATAATTGCTTTCTGTTAGGAATCCAGTTTGTGTGGGTTGTGTTTTTTGTGTCTTTCTCTTCCTCCACCACCAGGTGGTGCCCTTTTCTCGTTGGTCCTCTCGTACACCTGTGGCTGGTTGGTTCATCACTGAGGACTACTTAAGCGGTGGACTGTCACTATCTCGATGCCAGAGTGTTTGCCAGTTTTGGGTACTATAGCCAAGCAGAGATTAGCTGAGTCTAACTGAGTCCTTGTTTCTCTGAGTTCTAACTGTGTTTTTTGTCTTTGCCTACCGGGCAGGAAGCCTTCCTGCAAGCTGGATGTTTTGGCCTTCTTCCCCTGGAAGGATTGTTTGAGTCTCACACTGAGCAGGGGATTAACCTCCACAAGTTCCGTTCAAAACCTCCTGGATTCCAAGAGACAGTGCGCTTCATGGTGCCTCAGGAACCAACCAAATCAAGACCTCCAACGAGTTCCTCCCTCTGGTTAACCCACACAAGACTGGATTCTGGGAAGAAAGTTTTCTCCACTAACGTGAGTCCCGTTTTCTCTGTTTCTTCAAAGTCATCGTTCAAAGTTCCCATGGACCCTGAACTAACCTCTGATACTTCCCTTCCCACTTCCCGTTCCGGTTCACCAGTACCCTAAGTTTCCTGAATCCAACCCTTTTCATCTCCTCAATAAACCTGTTAAACTTTTACCCTGGTGTCTCTGAGTGGTTTACTGCATGTGGGTCAGATCCCTTAAGAAAATCATGGCACTTTCTTGGGAGTATAAACACACCTGAGAAAGGAAAAAGATAACCAAAGAGTTTGGAATGAAGAATGCTTGACTCATATTTTATTTGTGACAACACTCACAACTAGAAATGTTTCCAAGATGCTAGCTTGAAGGTATAGTGGAGGATTTTTTGCAGATTTTTGAAAAAACCTGCCCTTTCCACCTAAAAAAAAATACATGTGCACAACCCTGTGCCTGCTTCCGAGAGGGAGTGCCTATTAAATGCATGCAAGAGCATGCATGAGCCCATTTCTCCTCGTGCATACTCTGTTTAAAAGTTGCTGTTTGCATCGCTCATACAAGCTTACTTTCCAAAAAATGATTTGCAATTTTTCCAATATGTCACACTCCGCACTGGTAAGTGAAAATGGTAGCAAGCACGTAGGACAGCCTTTCGTAATCATCTCACCAGAATGATTTAGGAGGACCACTTATTTTGATGATCCACCAGGAGAAAGAACATCCTCCCCTATACCTTTTTTCACACAGTATTTAGTTAGAGTGAAAGAAACACTTTTTTTGTTGGTACAACATAACCTTAGAGGCATTAATGCTGATATTGGCACTTACATATTTTTTGGTGTTTTTCCCAGCTCTTTTCAGGTCATGGACCTGCTCATCCCGTGTAGTTCTGGGCTGATTTCTCACCTTTCTTAAGATCGTTGAGACCGCACGAGGTGAGATCTTGCATGGAGCCCCAGTCCGAGGGAGATCGACAGTCATGTTTAGCTTTTTACATTTTCTAATGATTGCTCCAACAGTGGAACTTTTTTTTTTTACCAAGCTGTTTTGCAATTTCCCTGTAGTTCCTTCCAACCTTGTGGAGCTGTACAATTTTGTCTCTAGTATCTTTGGAAAGCTCTTTGGTCTTGGCCATGTTAGTAGTTGAATTATTACTGATTGTATGGAGTTGACAGGTGTCTTTTTGCAGCTAAAAGCCTTAAACAGGTGCTTCTAATTCATGATAATATTTGTAGTGGAGGTGGACCTTTTGAAAGCAGACTATCAGGTCTTTAAAGGGCAGAATTCTAGCTGACAGACAGGTGTTCAAATACTTATTTGCAGCTGTATCATACAAACAAATAGTTAAAAACATCATATATTGTGATTTCTGGATTTTTTAAATGTTTTTTAATTTTTTCTGTCTCTCACAGTGGACATGCACCTATGAAGACAATTTCAGAGCCCATGATTTCTAAGTGGAAGAACTTTCAAAATAACAGGGTGATCAAATGCTTATTTCCTCACTGTAATTATCCTGTAAACCTTTTTTTCACTTTCCTTCTTGTGTTGTTGTCTGCAGGTCATTGCTCAATGACCCGCAGGATTTCTGCGTTACATTAGCGTACAGTCTACTGTGTGTATATAGGTTCTGTGTATATATATATATATATATATATATATATATTCTATCTTATTTTGTTATTTTGTTTTGTTTTGTTTTTTGTCTGCACCAACAACACCAAGTCAAATTCCTTGTAAGTGCAAACCTACTTGGCAATAAACTTGATTCTGAATAAAGCTTCAGCCTGTTGTCTTGCTGTTGATGAAATGCATTTTTTACTGCATCTATTTGGCCTGCATGAGTCCACTGGATAGAGAATCAAAGGGTGAACGGCAGAGGAAATCTGAAGGCCAACATTAAACAAAACATGAGCTCATTAATGCATGTAGAGGTGTCACACACCTGGCATGAAACAGCCTTATGAGTCGACATCCTGAATTTTATCACAAATAACCATGAGAAGGCTTCCCATCAGTGTCAATGATTTGTATTGCCGTCTTGATTATCGTGTCTCAATGAGGAAAAGACAAAAGCTTGGTCGAAAAACATGGAGCTCAAAACATTTAATTCATTCCATAATTGCACAAGAGATAACTATTTATATAAATAAAAAAGGTTAGCCACAGATAACACCCCCCCCAAAAAAAAAAAAAATAAACAAAAATAAAAACCGTTATGCTTAAAAACTGTCTGGCAGTATCTGAAGCCTACCCAGCATGCAATTCTGAAACAAAAAGACTGTTTTGATTTCTACATAGCGTGACCTTTTTTGATTGGGTGAGATTGGCTGGCATGGAAATCAATACTGTGCAGTGTATTTGATGCAGCCTTATCTCTTCTCCACACTGTCTGCAGGTAGAGGCAATAGAGGATTGTGTTTTGCTGTGTGTGTGTCTGAGGGTATAACTGTACCTAAACAAATGCTCTTCCTGTGTGCAGAATGTAACAATGGTTCCTCTTCTTAAACTAAATTACTTTGGTGCAGGAAAACAGCAAATCTGACAGTTTGAAATTAGAACAGTCAAAGTGAAAACAGATAGTAACACAATGCCCTCCACTCGTGTATTCAGAAAAAAAGTTTAGTTAGTTTAGTTTAGTTTAAGCTATGGAAGATGTTATGCTCTAACATAAAATACAATTTTTATGTACCTGTTTTACCCTGTTCAGGGTCTCAGGAATGCAGGAACCTGTCCTACGGTCAAAGGAACACAAAGAGGGTCAACACGTTATGGGGCTACATTGTTCTCAATTTTCACAAATACACATATATGATACATGCACACAACAAGATCCATAGACGCACAGAATGATTCACCCAAGCACAAAAAAAATCCACACACACAAAGGACAAGATCTAAACATGCACAGAACAAGATTCACCAAAGTATTTATTGTCTATAAACAATTATAAATTAAATCACAAAGTACCAGTAGTCTTTAAACTTCACTGCTTTTGTGTGTGGATTTTTAAGACTGCCCTGAAGTTCCTTGATACACAAATGCATTTTTTTTTTTACCAGGGAATGGTTTGCCACTAATTGCAAAGCTCCCTTGTTTAAGCCAATTACAAGAAAGTACTCCACGTGGGATGACTTACCCCCAGATCCTGTATCCTCCGTACCCACTGCACCCCTTTCCAGACAAAGCAAAGCTGACGTCCTCCATGGTTCCTCCCATCCTGCTCCACTCTGAATTCCTCGTAGCTTGAGGAGTGCATGCGCATTATTATTATTTATTTAATAGGAGAAAAGCATGTGCTTTATTTATTATGACATAATTAAATCTTACCATCAGCATCAATCACACACGTTTCTGATATTTTTGTTGTTGTGGGTCTTTGTAATAGGAATAATCATACAAAATTGGTTTATTCTTGACCTCCAAACTCTCTTCATCTATGCCTGTCATAAGAAGTTTCTTTTGAAGTTGTGAGATGCGCTTTTGTAAGCTGTTGTGACTTGATTTGATTAAACTTTTAAGCCTCTCAGTATGAAATAAATATTTTGTTCGAGATGAGAAATCTGCTTCCTGGTATGTTGAAGTTCCAATAAAATGCATCCAATAATTTAATTAGACGGTCTTAGTTTTGGGTAATATATAATATTTACGCTCTTATTTGTAGTTACCCATCTGTCGTTACCATATTTTAATTTGACAAACCAGATTTTCCTGATGATCCTTTTTCTGTTTGGTGCGATTGCGATTGGGGATTTTGACCTGAGAGGAGGGGTGAAGGAGGATGTGGGTTCTGAGGGTAAGTTATACCGCGTGGGGTACTTTGTTGTGATTGGCTTATACAGGGGAGCTTGGTTATTGGTGGCAAACAATTCCCCCTTAAAAAATGCTTTTGTGTATTGAGGCATGTCAGGGCAGTCTCAAAATCCATACACAAATGCAGTGAAGTTTAAAGACTACTGGTACTTTGTAATTTAACTTAAGTTAACTTTAAGTGCTTATTTTTAGTGCTAAATTTTTGTGTGAATCGTGCTGGGCATGTGTGGATCTTGTCCTTTGCATGTATGAATCATGTATGTATTTGTTGAAAATTGAGAACAATCTTCATAACATGTACGCAAATTGGAGAACCAGAAAGGCATGCCTGTAGACCAATTGAAGTTTGCATTTAGCCACATAGTCTCAGTCTTTGGACTAAGCAAGGAACCAAAAAAAAACAACATTATTTTAAATAAGAAAAACCTTTAAAACTCTAATAAGTCCCCAACTGAGATTTTAAATGGTAAATGGTAATTTTTTTCCTAAGCTGAGGTCACTGTGGTTAACTAGTGTCAATTTTAAGGGTTCAAAAGTTTCAAGAATCTTTATTGTCATTATAAAACTATCAAATTTTTGGACATCCTGTTCAGAATGCACCACATGAAAGAAAAAGGCATATACAGCACTAGGGACACCCTTAAAAATAACTCCATCAAAAGTAAAACTCAAAATACTAAATATTTAAAAATGTGAAAAAATATGTACAGGATTTTAGCCTTAGAAGAAATATGTACATGGAAACCTAGCATTTACATAAAGTGCTGCCTGTGGCAGAGCAGTCAATAGAATGGGGCGGCGATCGACTTGATTATCAGAGTTTTTAAGCCAAAGGAAGCTGATCAGTGCAAGGGGTCCTGCTTTTGACTAATTCCAATCTAAAAAAAAAAAAAAATAAAAATCAAATGCTTTTATTTGTATATATACATACTAAAATATATTCATATCAACAACCAACCACATATGAGAGTACAGTGTTTTGATGACATTTGATGAGACGACACACATTTTGTGTGGTTTCTCCCAGCCAAATATGAAGTTTGAAGAACCAGCTGTTTTAATCCTGCACACAACCAGAAAGAAACAGCTGAACTTATTTAAATCAAATGCATTCCCAGTTTTCAGTCTGCATCATAAGCATTCCAACATACCAACTTATTCTAGAGTACCTCTCCTCTCTTATGAAGTGGGCACACAGCAGCACAAATATGCAGCCAACTGGTTGTTTGATTAAGAGACAACAAAGCTGGCTGACAAACCTGTAAAAAAAAGCCTATTAGAGGAAATTGTTTTAATTCTTAAAATGAAAACCTTACTTTCTCTTCTGAAACTTCACATATTTAGACAACCTTTCATGGATCCAATATAATTGGAAACAGAGTGATAGCAATCCTGTTTTCCTGACAGATCTGGGGTCTCATTATAAAGTAAAAAATAAGTTTAATAGTATAATGGAGGATTTTACAAATTTTGGAAAAATTCTCTCCATTTTAAAAAGCAAAATGCACATGCATAACGCTGTACCCGCTCACTGAGGGAATGTCTAATAAGAGGATGGGAGAGCAAGCCCGAGCCCATTTCTTCTCGTGCATCGTCTGTTTTAAAAGTTGCTGTTTGCATTGATCATACAGTTTACTTTCTAAAAGAAGATTTGCAATTTTTCCGCTATGTCACACTCAGCACCGCTAAGTGAAGTGGTAGCGAGCACGTACGATGGCCTTAAGTAAGCATCTCACCAGAATGATTGAGAATTAGGAGGACCACTTATTTTGATGATCTACTCGGAAAAAGAACGTCCTCCACTATACCTTTATGATGAATTTGTATACCATGTTTCAGCAGCAAGCCAATTCAAAGTGCTTTACATCTTGTGAAACATCATAATAAATGTGCAGTAAAATTTTTAAATAATTAAAAACATCAATCAAGTTCACATAATTTTATGAAAGCATTACCATCAACCAGATACAGTACACAGGCTAATCATAGGGAGATGGTCAATTTGTAATAACATAATTTGTTTGGAGCAGTTTTTCACATTTTTTTGTGGATTACAACTCAAAGGCAGCTCTAAACAGATGGTCTTAAGCCTTTGTTTAAAGGAATTTCGCTTTTGACTGTTTCCCAGTTTGTTCAAGATTAAAAGTGTATAAAACTGTAAGCTCCTTCTCCATGTTTGGTTCCCATACTGCTCCCCGGGCGTCCCATGAAGGCAGCCCTCTGCTACCCAAGGGGATGGGTTAAATGCAGAGGTAAATTTCTCCAATGTGTGATCAATAAAGTTCAATAGTAATAAAAATAAAAATATGGCTAAGCTTCTCTAGATCTTGTTGTGAAATTAGTTAAATCTGGAAGTCTTGCATATGCAAAGAACCTTACCTAAAAGTTGCTTACACATATTTCCAAGCAAAATGTGTGTTTCTTCTAATTTGACCCATTACTCTGGATATTCAAATTTTGGACAGGTGTCAAGAAAATGCAACACATTCTCACTCCCAACTTGTTAACTAAAAACACTTGGTCAAAGCCCCCTGCACCTCCCATAAGGGGGTAAATGACACATTGCATGGATGGAGCTTAAAAACATTAAACAATGCAGACTGTTATTTTGTTTTGTTTTTTTGTATTTGTGATCGGACTTGTCAATGCCAGCATATATAACGCTGTGGTTTTGGATCTAATAAAGTTGATCTATGATTAAAGTTTCATATAAAGTAAAATTAAAGAAAAATTCAAAGATATGCTATCTGTCTTCGGTTGCCGTCAGTCACTATCTGTGGCGCCAATTTCCCTCTCTCAAAAATTGTGAATCAATACAAATGGGTAAGAAGGGCTGTGAACACCCATACATTTCCATGTCAAGTTTGTTTTTATTAAGTAACATGGGTTACTTTGCATGTAAAGTGACAGACACCAGGTAGAGACCCTGTTTTGGGTGTACATGAAAAATTAGACCCCTGATCTTTACTAAAGCAAATTGCCAGGACCCCAAACAAGCGTTTATTGTTTTACAAGCGTGCGACTGCTCGTCAGCTGGGGCGGATAAACAGGATTACTGCAAAAAAAAATCTAAATAAGTAATTTTCGCTCAAATTAAGCGCATTTTTTCTTGAATTGAGAAGGTAAGTGAGACTCTTTGCCTATGGAACAAGACAATTTACATTTAAAATAAGAAAAAAGCAATTGCTTTGTCTTATTTCAAGTGTATATTATCTAATTATCTTATTTTCACAGTAAAAATGCTCATTCCATCTGCAGATCATCTTATTTACCTACTCAAATTAAGGGTAAATGCACTTAATTTAAGAAATTTTTTACTTATTTCTAGATGTTTTTTTTGCAGTGATCCTCTTTAGAAATAGAAACTCAGGTTAGGGACTTAGAATCTAAGATGGGAAACGACTATGAGCATAAGTCACTAACCTGGTTCTAAGTTCTGTTCGATCCAGTCCAAGACTAACAGAACAAAACAGAGGCAAAGCGAAAAGCGGAATTCCCAAAAGCAGAAATGGGTCAGGATCAGAGAATCAGAATACCATACAAACGCAAGAGTTATTTTCACCAACAGCTCAAATAATGTGGCGCCGATGGTAGGCAAACAGGCAGCATAAATAGCAGCAGGAGCCGGGTGGACAAGATGAACAGTATTGGACAACCAGGCCAATTAAACTGGTGAAAATAGTAAACGATTAAGCCAGCCATCAGCGCCAAGACTATGACACAAACAGATGTTGCCCATTTGAATATATTTGTAAGGATATATTTAGGTGTAAGAATGTCCATTTTCCAGCAAAATACTGTTTAAACACAACTGTAATTAAGTTAATTACTTATGTAAAAATGAAGAAATGTTTCTACATTTATATAAGCAAATGATTTTGAGTACCATGTCCTATGTTTTAAATGAGATAAAGAGAGTTTCTGAGCATGTACACTCTATTTAAATTACTGCCACATTATCTTAACCAGTTTTTAGCTGAAACTTTAACTAGGCCACTCCAGAACCTTCATTTTTTGAGCCTTTCAGTAGTAGCCTTTCCTTAGTGAGGCAAAGCAAGTTTATTTCTAAAGCTTACCTCAGTAAAAAGACAAATTATGTAAGTATTCCTTAATTATTTCCTGCTGCATAACTAAAGTAAGTTTAGGCTTAAGGTCTCACAGATGGCAGGAAATCAGTGGTACCATAATTTATAACAGCTCCTGAAGCAACAGAGCTGGCCAGATTATCACACTGCCACTACCATGTTTTAAATGATTTTATCAAAAGTAAAGAAATCTGACACTGTTTGAATTTTGTTTTAGTTGTCTTTGGTCAGAGGAGAGCTGAAATAGTAGCTGGAATGTCTTTTACTCTAATCAATCAGCGACAACAGCTTTAAGCTCATGATCAGATGTTTAACAAGGATTCTTTAAAAACAAAACATTTAATTCATGCCTAGTTTCCCTGCCACTTTATTGCAGGTGCAACAGATGTTCCCCACTATATGATAGGGTCACCCTTGACTTGTTTCTGATTTCTGCAGCTGTGCTTCATCTGCTTGCTAAGTTTAGGCCACCAGATGACTCCAGTTGTTGACTCCATATGAGGAAAATCAGGGCATTCACACCCGGTGGTCTGCAGTCATCTCAACTTTCATAGAAGACATGAGGCAGGAAGAATACAGAGGAATCAACAGATGCAGCAAGCAGGGAGGCAACTGTAAACATTTGAACCTCAAAACAACACATAGGTTTTCTTTTTCTTGCCGTAGTGGTTCCAGTGTTAGACCAGAGCTCTTTTAAGAGTCGACTTTAAACCGGTCATGCAACAATCAAGAAACAATTGGATGGGTTTTTGAAAGCCACCACCTAGCCATGTTATTATGTGAATTTAAATGTATCTTCCAGTAAATTTCTGATCCTTCCTTTGGTGTTTTCTGCATTTCTGAAACAACAGTGCATACACAACTATTATATCACAATCATGTGGTGTTTCTGCCCTTATAAATGAGAACAGACGTCTTAATTTTACTTGTCTAAATTATATCACTTATTCAACTCCTGCTTAAGTTCACGCAATGGTATGCTGTGCTTTAGGGAATAAAAAACTAATGAGTAATGACCAATTAGGTTAATTAACCACATTTTATTTAGACAGTCTTTTAGAAGATGGCCAAATAAATATACTAATAGGGTGATACAGTGCTTTACAGCTTTAGGTCATCAACATGATTCTTCTAAACAGATTGACATTGTGGATAGATGGCTCAACTTTCTTACCTGGCTAGAAAATGTTTCTCCAAAAGCTATTAGGCATTATTATCTGGCACTTATTTGGTAGTGAGGACCCTCTTTGCCCGGGATGATCCAAATCTGAACTAACTAGATGTTGACTCAGGTAGGAGGATTCAACCTTTGACAAAATGGAAGTTCAAACAAAACAAATGCCCCAATCAAACATAAAAAATAATTCAAAATGGGGGGGAAAAAAATCAGACTTGCACTAAACATCTCATCCAAAACTCAGCCCTAATAAAATATTTAAGGTCTACATTTTGAATTGGATTTGGTAAAACATTTTCCCACCATCTCTTTAAATTCTTACTATAATAATGAATAGAAAAAATTTATTTTTTTCCTCCTTAACTTTCCAGCTTACATTTGTTTAAATATGTGTAAGGTATACAGTATGTAGATTTGATCCTGGATGGAGTAAATAGTGTAGAACATTTTTATTGCTTTTTCTTTTTATTTAATGCAACCAAGAACAAAACAGTGTTAAAAATGACCCACAATAAGATACTAATGACATTAAGGCCAGTGTGGGTAAATATACTGTAATCCTTCCCCTAACTGTAGATTAACCAATCATGTTAATATTATAACTCTGCTAAAGGAGTTTTGAAAACATCCTCGATGTTTTATCATATATTTGATCATATGTTTTGTCATCATTTCTTCCTGTCAGGTTAAGGGGAGGGCCCAAATGCAGAGACGGAAGCAGAGGTGGTTTCTTGCAGTTTTAATAATGACTAGTGGCAATAGAAGCATAAATCCAAAAATAACTGATGAAGGTACACATGAACCAGAACAAAGGGGGACACACAGGTTAAGGAGGGAATGAAGGAATGGATAATATCTAACAAACAATAATCACAGAGAAAGAGTATAAATTCCAAAGAAAACAAAGAATGTAGAAATCAACTGCCTGGCAGCAGGTGTGGACAGAACGACTAGAAGGGAGCGAGGGGAAGGAGCCTGACGGAAGGGGGCAACAGAGAGTACAAAATAAATTCATAGGAACTAAAATACAACCATATAAGAACTAGAATTACACAGGATGGAAATGAAACAAATTAGCTAAAAAAAAGCAAGGAATGACACAGATCAAACTGTAACCGAAAACTCTAAAAGAATGCTTAGACAGAACAAAAAGGTGCTTCCTAAAGCCATATCTGTTTTTTGTTTTTTTTGGAGGGGTTTTTTTGTTTAGTTTTTTTTTTTTTTTTTTTTGGTTTAAGTTTGCTATCCTTTACAAAGTAATCCACCTCTGGTTAACATCTAGCGTCCTGATGGATAAGCGGCATCTAGCGTCTGCCGCTTATCCATCAGGGGTGGCAAGTATGACACCTCAGCCAGTCAAAGCAGGAGAGCAGGGAAATGATCTAGGAGTATAAAGCATTGGTGAAGGAGAGAGAGAAAACTGCTGAATGCCAGAGTAAACAAATAAAGTGAATAAATGGCTGGATAATGTGTAGCAATTGTCGGGGTGTGCATAATCAGGGATTTGGAAGCTGCACACTCTGCTGCTCATCTTCTGACAAAAAAAAAAAAAAAAACAGACCGGCAGCCCCCTACACTCCTCCAACCCCCTTCCCTGTTTCTCATGCTCACTCTCTCCAGACGGCGATAATCTGTTCCAGTACACTTGCCATGAAATGAGCGATGCAGAACTCGTAATGCACTGGACAGGCAAAGCCAAACAGATAACATAGTCCCTCCCTTCCCCTTTCTCTCAGCCCTCATCCTTCCGCCTCACGCAGGCTCAGCCATTACCAGCCCTCGTCCCCTTCCACTGGTAAATCAAGGCCGCTCAGCCGTAAACAAGTGGAGGAAGATTCGGTTCATTAGAAGGGGAGTTGTTTTCTTTCCCCAGCTTTAAAAATCCGATTTGTAATATCTTTGGTGAGCTGTCTCATCGCCTTCTTTTTGCATCATATTACTTCCTAACTTTTATGACCTTTGCTGTCAGGCACATAATGTGAAGCAGCTGTTGGGGGGTTTTAGTTCTTCTTGCCTGATTATATTGATATTTAGTACATGCATGCATGCATAAATGCACATCTGTGGGCCTCAAGGCAAAAACCTTATAGACAGCAGTAGTTGCTATTATCACGGGCTGGAAAAGAACAGAGCTCTTTGATGGCAACAATTAAGTTATATTTTCACATTTTCTCTTTTTTTTCATACTCTGAATATTTTCTCTCATCCCTTTAAAAATTTCCTTTGCTGCTTTTGATCTGGCTTTCATTTAAATATGATAGGATCCTTATGAGTTAAGACTGTAGGAATTTAGCTCCCTTAGCAGATCCTTATGTTCATGTGCTCTCAATCTTATAACCTCTCCTCCTAATTTTGCTCTATGATTAAAAGCATACTCATCTGATAACTTTTTTATTTGCACAGTTCCGCCTAATGAAATGGGGCAATGGAAGTAAAAGTGTTTATAAAATACCACTTGATTTTTTTTTTTCATCCATTTTACTATTATTCAAAATTTTGTACAGGGACACGAATGCCTGGAAGTTGTAAGCCACCTACCTGCATTGAGAGCTATGACAATAGAGTGTCCTGGCATAATGGATTTCTAAGTTCCTCCAGAAATGCTAAGGTCTACAAATTTGTAAAAATGTTTAACTTACTCCAAACTTCTAGCTTCCTGATTTCTCTACGGTTATGGCTGTGGCTTTGTTTAGGTGTAAATATGTTTCAGCAAATATTACTTAGTTCTGGGGGCTTCTTGACTGTCCCTTTTAATTCAAAATTACTCAGTTTATTGATAGAAGGCTGATTTATAAGACCTTTAATCTTCAAGTACTTTTTACCCCCTCCCCTCAAAAATAAACATAAAAACCCCCAAAAAACTTAACAAAAATAAATTGTCAATTTAGTCCAGTCATGGACAGATTCTACTTCAATTCAATACATATCACTTTGATCCTTATTCTAAAAATATCAAGAATGGTTTAGTTATATTTCTAAATTGTAGAATGATTTCTTTGTAAGGAAATGCGGTCCAAGCTTGAGAAACAAACATTTAGCTAAACTAGTATGCAAATCCGACTAGGCTTAAATCAACCAGATTTTTTTCTCGCTATCTGAGTTCTATCAGTGACCATACCTCACGACAGACATGTTCACAAGTCATTT
>NW_015150869.1:112997-153320 GCF_000732505.1 Cyprinodon variegatus | reverse complement strand
TTGTGCATTCGTATCCAGATATACATCCGGGTCGTCCTCGATTTTATTTTGTTAAGAATACCTAAATGACGTTTTCCCTCCCCAAATATAGCAAACATACTAAAATATAATGTGTTAAAGGTTAATAATGTATTTCCTGAGAAAATAAATGCCTTATTATCTGTTTTATCACTTGTCTGTTCCCGATCTGCACTGGAAATGGGATCCTACGCTACTTCCGATGGCAAATTCTTTCGGCGTTGGATTTAAACATAAATTGAGTTTTATGTTTTTGATTTGTTTAAACCTTATGCTTCATAGTGTGTAATCTAAAGAAAGAAACAACTAAAATGCAGATAAACATGGATTAACCATATTTTGCCAGACTGCTCGGAGCATGTCTGATGAATGATGACGTCAAAGAAGCAGTTTAACGAAGAAAGATGTAAAAAGAAGAAAGGCAGAAAAATTGCCTCACAAAAGTCATAGAACTTTTTTTAAAGATGTGTATTAGCATTATTTAGTGAGTAAAGGATATAAATAAGTAGTTTTAGTACCATAATTACATTATTTATGGACATCCGGATGTATATCTGTAAGCGCATGACGGATCGTGCTTCCAGGACGGATCGGGCAGTGACAGGCTGTCAGGACTGCCAAACCTTTTGTATTTTGTTAGTTCCATTTTATTAGTTACTCAGTTTTATTGTGACATTTTACCTAGAGGCATAATTCATCCGAGAGACATTCACAGCTTTGAACTTTTCCCACATTTAGTCATGTTACATCCCTAAATGAAATGCTGATTAATTTATCCTTTTCCTCAAAAATCGACACACAACATCCTATTATGACAAAGTGGAAAAAATGTCTTTAAGAGTGTTGAAAATTCATGGGAAAACCTAAAAAAACCAATTCTAATTTCCTGAAGTAATCACAGGTCTTATGATGTTGATCTGATGAGCGTTCAGTCTCCACTCACTATCCTTTAGATGTTGTTATAGCTCAGTCAGAGTCCACTTTTTCGCCCTCATGTACCTTGGCTGTCAGACAAACTTGTCCCCACTTCCACACTGCCTCGGCCGTATCTAGACCCACAGCTAGTTTCTAATTGTCCCTCTTGCATTGTGACATGGAATAACATAGGGCAGACCACGCTTTAAAAATGTCTGAGTATTATCTGCGAAAAGCTCACTGCGACACCCTGCTGTGGGAGTATAACCAGCCCTTTAGAGCTCCAGTGTTCCTCTGTTAAGAGAGGAGGAATTTTAGACAAAGATGGATCAAATAAGCATAAAGCAAAGTCTCTGAATATTTACAATATTTCAATGTGATTTCTTAATTTTTCTACTATTAATGTGTTTGTAATAATTCCCTAGAAAATATTTTCGCATTCATATGGGTGTTTTTTTTGGTTAATTTTCAGGAAAAAATGTATACCAAGGTAAAACCATTATAGCAAACAGTCCTAAATATATAATAATTTAAATAACATTATACAGCAAGAACAATATATATAAAGAAAAGAACAGTGTATTTTATAATTACTCTTTGCCTACTAACGATCCATTAAGTAGTATTACTGAGTTGAGCCTAAATTGTGAAAGTTAGTTGGTTGGCAGTCTGAACCACATGCAGTTGATTATTGTGGAAACTTGTTGACAGTCCTACTGAATCTTTTGCAAACACCAGTCAAATGATTACCCTTGGAAAAAAGGAAGAAACGGAGTCTGTTGTAATTTTTGCATAATTTGGACATTTCAAAAAGATGATCTCAGTGAGTTTAGCTGTAGAAATGTATTGTAGTTTTTAAAGTAAAAATCTCCTTCACTGAAAAACTTCCAGACACGTTGATTTTAAAGTTAAACTTGAAATAAAAACAAAAACAAAACAGATAACCTTTATGATGAGAAGACTATATTCATCTCTGTGAGTGATGATTGCTTCTGACCATTCATTGGGACCTCCCTGGTGGTTTGACAGCAAACAACACTGACTGTGATCGATAGGCTCGAGGTCCCAGTCTTCTCAACTGCCTTGTGGTTTTGAAGGCTTGGGAAATCCGCCACGAAGCAAGGGCCCTCCCATCTTGTCTCAACCAAACATTGCCCGGGTGGCTCCTGCTCCCATGCTATTTGCTCACTGGAATGCAGGCATACTGAGGATAACAGGGTTTCCTAAGATCCAACCAGGACCTCTCTAATTTGGGCATCCACTCCTGCCACTTCCCCTGACCAGAAACCAGTTTAAATTGGTAGCCACGTAGAGGCTGGCATTCCCCTTTTCCTCTGTTTTAATGGGCTGTTCATTTCTGTGGCTCTTTTATTTCTATCTGTCTCTACCCATCTCTGCTTGGCTGACACAAAAAGCTAAATTATTTCCGTTCTGAATTATTGTCCATAACTTCAAACTTAAAGTCTGATTTGCACTTATAAATCCCCCCCTGCCATTATTACTGCATCTCCAACCACACAGGTGCTATCAGTGACAGGTCAAGCACAACTGCAGAGTTAGCGCTATGCAGGCTGTGTGTGTTGTTGTGTAAAAGCAGGTTGTTTCAACTAGTGTGCACGGTAAAAAGAGTGACAGACCACCCACCTGCTCTGGCTCTTTCAATTGATGTCAGTTTGGCATCAGTGGGAGGGCAGCTAATGGGATTTTACTATCAGCACTTCAGTATAGCCAGCATGTCAGCTCTCCCTCCTCCAAAGCACTGCTCACAGTCACGCAAAGTAAAACAGTTTGGCTTGGGTTCAGCATGACATAGAAAGTAGCAGATGCTGTGCAGAATGTAATGAACATTGAAGAACATGCACAGGAAAGCAAATTGTGAGTCAGAAGTCATAAACAGCATGGAGGTTAAATATGTGGTTAAGAATTTTGGAATGCATTACTAATTTCCATTTGCTTTTTTTAGATAACTTTCTTAGCATCTTGAAATTGTATATCTCATGATTAGCTTGGAGGCTGAAGCCAACAGCTAAACCAGGAGAATCCAACACTGTCGTTCAATCCAGCTATTGCCATTTTATTGATTATACACCTTTAATCACAATAAATCTATCAGTTATGCAGATCAAAATGTTTTAAATGTTTGAGCTTAAGGTCATGTTTCATAGGACATTACAAATATATCTCCCTGTGCGTTACTTTTATTCACTGTGTACATTATCAGCTTCTATATTTAACAATTGTGTTGTAGGTGTTGTACACTCACCATTAATTCATCCTGGAGAGACTCTCACAGAGAAAAGTTGCAGTTAGAAAATATAAAATTTATTTATACAGAATCATATTCTTCAAAATATTTCCATCTAAGGAAAACCAGCTGATTGCGAGGACTCAATGACTCTCTGCAATCCCTCATACTGAGCATGCATGTAGCGACAGGGGAGAGGAAAACTCCTTTTTAACAGGAAGAAACCTCCAGCAGAACCAGGCTAAATGTGAGCGGCCACCTGCCTAGGCCAACTGGGTTTCAAAGAGAAAAAGCAGATTAAGACATAAACGAAGTAAGTTCTTTCACTCTCAGGTCCCGGTAGAAGACTTTGATGCTGTGAATCAACATATGCTTGGATGAGTAACCTAGAAAGGGATAAGAGTAGTGTTCCCTCGGGGCCTGGATACTAGTGGTGGAATAAGCCAGAGGATGATTGGGACTGAGAATGAGGGAGGAGATGGTGTGTAGATGGGTGAAAGTCCGCTTGTGTGCGGGAGAGAGAAGCTGGGCGAGGAGCTAAATGAAGGGGATCTTGCAAGATGATTGGCCTTGGAGAAGGTGCGGTCCCTGTTCTGATTGGCTGGTTTTGAACGAGAAACATTGCAGGTAGTTCAGGTAAAGCTGATAATTTTTACTCCTAAGCTTCAGTTCTCTGTAAGAAACTAATTTGGTCTTTATATACTAAATGAAGCCAGTGGCAGCCTTGGTGGCAGCAGACCAAAACCTCAGCAGGAGTCTGGAAAGCCTGAGAGCACACAGGCAGAAACTTGAGGCAAGTCTAGGAAAAATTGTGGCCATGAAAATAGCCCAGGTTGTGTCCATAAAACAGGAGCCAATGTGGTGTCAAAATATGGGACAGGTGAGACAAGGAAATAAGCAATGAACAAGCAAGAGGAATAAGGAACATTGTGCAGACATCTACTTACTATGAAGATTTCAAATGATCCAGAAGCAGTACACTGTTGAAGCTCAATATATAAGAGTAGAAGAATAGGTGTAAAGGTTTGACTAGGTTGAACTGGTTGTAGTGGAGGCAGCGATCAAGCCGATAATCTTGATTCCTGAATGCAGAGCAGACATAAAAGGTGCTTCCGAACTCATCTAACTGTAGCCCCCAGCTCAGGTGCCTTTAGCTCCGGACCTGAAGATCGATGTTCTACGCCTTCTAGATATGTCTCTGCTTCAACCTACCTGAGTCAAATAATCAGGTGATTAACAGGATCCTGGAGAGTTTCACCATATACTAAGGAGATAATCCAGTGATTTTATTTAGATGTGTTGAACCAGGGACATATCTACTGTATAAGTTCTAGAACACCTTGAGACTTGGAGTTGAAAGCGGAACATTAAATATATATATTTATCAATTTCCATAAGGTTGTATACTTCATGTCATGCACTGAATTGTGGGATTCCTTAGTTAGGGACCGCTCAAGATCCCTATATAAAAAGAAATATAATAGCAAGCAAACTCGCTCCTTTTCCTACTTATTTCCTTAGTGTCAGCACCGTTTGGACGGCACCTATCTAGGAAAACACTAATACAATCTGCGTTGGCTTTAGAGTCTATACCTATTTGATAAATCTGGATACAGCCATAGACAGTCAGACCAATGCTCAACACTCACTTCTGAAAAACATACTTTAACAATAAAATTCAACTAAATAGATTTTCTCAGAAACATTGCCTGTTCTTGGTAGGTAGGCCTACTTTGGGCCATAAGGAAAGTTTGTTTCTGTTACAGCAAAAAATGCGAAAACCTCTGGTATTTTTTATTTTTTGATCTTCTTAAAAGGGTGACATTAGTCTGATTGTTGTAGTGAAGGGACCTGTAAATAATATTTTGCAGCATTCATTAAATGACATCGAGGGCCTGGCAAAAAAAAATACAGGGCCACAATTGGCCTGTAGCACTGTGTCTAACTTGGGGGGTGAGGTTGCTTGAGGACCCAAATGCAGAGATGACTCAAGCAGAGATGAGTTTGTGTTGGTTTAAAGAAAAATGGAGGCAGACATCAAAAAATTTAAAATACAAAATACAAAGGAACAAAAAACCAGAAAACATCAGGGAAAACTCATGTGGGGAGCCAGAGATGAGGAAGCAACTAACAACAACAAGGAACCGAAACTGAGAGACTGCCGAGTTGGTGTATATAAGGGGAACAGAACAAAGCATGGGCCAATGAGCTGAATATGGAGCATGTGTGAGTGGAACTAACTAGAAGGAAGCAAAGGGGAAAGGAAACAAGCACAAGGGGGCAATATAGAGTAACTACAGCCTGCTTGAATATAATAGAAAATAAATAAAAGTTCAACCAAACAGAATAACTGGTGACTGAAAACTAAAAACTCTGAGTCCCAAAAGGGGAGAACCATAAGACTGTGCTGTGGAAAACCCTGCTGTAAATTAACTGTAGGCCTCAGGTAATTAACAACGCAATTAATGGAGGCTTCGCTGTTGATTACTTTGATCTGTACATGGTTTCCCACCATATGGGAAATGTGTTTTCAAGAAGCTTTCCCAATCTGTAATTTTTCATGATATGAAGTGAGGATGTTCTTAGTTGGTGTTATCTGCTGTTAAGTTTCGTCCTTAATGCTGCAATTAAAAGTCATGTGCAGGAGGAGTTTGTAGCAACAAACAACAATCAGAGATGGTTGGCACTATCGGTTGTAGAAAGGGTGATAGCTTGAAGCTGTCTCAGTCTGTTAGAGTTATGTCAAAGTATCTGCTGAGATTTCGGGAATGATGTTAAAGGAAGGGTAGCAGTTGAAGGGGCTGGGAGACACAAGCACCTCATTATAGCATGAAGTCAGTATTCCCTCATCCAGCTCTGTCATAACACCACACTATTTAAGTCTTGCCTCATCCTCACTCTTCCCTGCCTTTTAAGCTGCCTATGTCATTCTATTACTTTGGTGTTCAGAGTTCACAACTGTTCTTTACAGATTCACATTTTTAGCTAGGTGGCTGCTCTACACTTTTGTTTTTAACTTTTGGCTTTTTTCCTTCTACTTCCTTGCATTTTGCTCCAGAGGAGAGATCTAAAGAGGGGGCCTTTTGTGTCTCACTTTGCCCCATAGGCAGTTCTTTTGCAAAGCAGATTAATAATTACAGAGTACACAACATAAGGGAAAACAATTTCAACATCTTTGATGTCAAACATGAGAGAAACCAAAAATTACAAAGGGAAAAAGTATGACGCAGAGAAGCCTTGGAAGATTGTCTTTTTTCTGTCTCTGTCTTGGCTTTATTTCCTGTTATTGCTTCTGCTGTTTCTCACTGCATTTAAACCATTAAGCTGGACTTGAGCAACACCCCGTGGGGAGCCAAATTATGAAAAGTGCTATGAAAGAACTTTAGTGTGACACTGTGACCAAAGATGAGAAGTAACTATGTTGGAAAAAAAAATGTGTCCAGCTGTTTGATACTTGGCACAATAGTTAGTTTTTTTTTTTTTTACATCACATGATCCCTTTATAGGGCAAAATACTGTTTCATCAGTTGCACACCACTCTGGCACATCAACGTCTGCTAGTCAAAATCTGTCTGATATACAGTAACAGTTGAAAGTAAATGTAATAACTTCTTTTGGTACATTTGACCATGTGTCACATTGTGTTTCTGTTTTTTAAGAGTTAGAGTTTCTTTGTATTTCCTAAGTTAGCAGCTGGAGTTTGTACAGTATGCTTTAGTCAGTGTGCTGCTCACATCAAGACAGAGGAGGAGGAGAGGAAACAGATGAGGCTGCAAAAAATAGAAAGATTAGATAGGGCATTGGCAGAAATATATTGCAGGTTGAGGAAAATGTGTTTACTCTAAAGTCTTCATTTGACCTAAATTATCATACAATTCAGCTTTTACTTGGATTTCAACAAACTTCATTATTATTTCATCATGTCTCTCTTCCATCCCCCTAAACTTTTCCACCTTTTAGCACATTTCAGGCTTCAAACATAAAGATATAAAACATTTTATGTTTTGTGAAGACAACAAATGGGACGCAATTATGAAGTGGAACAAAATTTATTGGATATTTTAAACTTCTTTAATAAACGAAAAGCTGAAGTGTTAGAAAATTAATTGAGCTCTTTATTTTGAGTGCAGCAAACTTCCATCCATTGCAGAAGTTCCATTAGGATCAGTATACTGCACAAATCTGGCTTTTATGGAAGAAAGCCATTTCTGAAAGATATCCATAAAAGTCCCGTTTAAAGTTTGCCACAAGCTAGCAGGGACACAAAGCAAACATGTGGAAGAAGGTGCTCTGGTCAGACAAAACCAAAATCAAACGTTTGGGCAAGAATGCCAAACGTTATGTTTGGTGTAAAAACACAGCTCATCTCCCTGGACACACCATCCTGTCAAACATGGTGGTGGTAGTATCATGGTTTTGGTGGTAGTATCATGGTTTGTGTCTTTTTTTTCTTCAGCAGGGACCGGAAAGATGGTTAAAATTGATGGGAAGATGGAGGGAGCCAAATACAAGACCATTCTGGATGAAAACCTGTTGTAGTCCACAAAAGACCTTGAGACTGGGATGGAGATTTATCTTCCAAAAAGCTTACGATCCAAAGAATAAAGCAAAATCTACAATGGAATGGTTCACAAATAAATATATCCAGGTTTAAGAATGGCTAGTCAAAGTCCATACCTGAATCCCATCGAGAATCTGTGGAAAGAACAGAAAACTGCTCTTGACAAATGCTTCAAACCAACCTAATAATTTGCAAGGAAGAATGGGGAAAAAATCTCGATGTGTGAAACTGATAGAGACATACCCCAAGCAACTTGAAACTGTAAATTAAGCGAAAGGTGGTGTATTAAAGTATTAACTCAAGGGGGCTGAATAATTTTTCACACAGAGTTGTTCAGTTTTTTTTATTTGTTAAAATTTTAATGGTCAATAAATTTCATTTCACCCTGTGATTGTGTCTCATTTGTTGATTCTTCACAGAAATTACAATTTTTGTATCTGTTTGAAGCCTAAAATGTGGCAAAAAGTTGAGAAGTTCAAGGGGGGTGAATACTTTCACAAAGTACTATACTGTACATGGCAGCACAGTACATGTCATTTTGGCATGATATGTTAACTGCTGCAAATTGAGTTAAAAAAAAAATTCAGTTAAAATTCAAGTGAAAAAGTTAAAATCTAAAATGAAAATCTAAAAATTTTGAATTTCAAAGTTTTTTTTACCTATAAAGGGTTAAGAGAAAAAGAAGCCATCCCAAATGTAGGAAGATGGAGCTGTCACAATCTAGAATTATGATTATGGGTTGTAATTGCAAGGTTGATAATGATCTTTCCTTTTCTTCACTGTGAAACTCTTAACTTTGGAAAAAAAAAAGCTGTGGACCCCTGCACTCAGAATTTAGTTCCTTCTGTAGTATGCTTTATGAAACCAGTTTTTTTGTCTTGGTTAATGATCAATGGTCAAAAAAGCACACATCTCTACCCAATATATAACTTTTCCAATATATATGTTACAAAAAGATTTGTAAAGGCAAATGGGAAGTGTATCATAAAAGCATTTTTTCCCCTGAGAGTTGTCTCAGAATTTTTTTTTAAAGTTGTCACAGTTTGTCTGAGGTCTTTGACTGGGCCACTCAAGACACTTCTGGTTTCAAATGCTTTGGAGCCTCAGGTTTTCTTACACAGTTGCACTGTGTTCAACTTTATTTAATTTCTCCTCAACACCATCTTTATCTCTACTGCAGAAAAGCATCCCCACACTATGATATACATATATATATATATTGAAGATAAGGTATTCATAGATTTTTAGTGCACATTTTTAGACACCCTGTCACGACAATAGTGCTGGTTTATTAGTTGAGGATTTTCGTGAATTTTTGAAAAGACCCACCATTTCTTCTTGCGCAGGCTCTGTTTAAAAGTTGCTGTTTGCATCGCTCATGCAAGCTTACTTTCCAAACGAAGATTTGCAGTTCTTAGACCAAGCCTCACCACCGGTAGTTGAAAATGGAGACGAGCACGTAAGACAGACTTACGTAAACATATCAACAGAATAGCTGACAGTTTGGAGGACCACTTATTTTGATTATCCACATGGAAAAAGAACATCCTCCACTATACCTTTAATTCATCATTCAACACACCTGTTAGCTCCGCCCCATTCCCAATTAGCCCTCCATCAGATTTCCCTGTTCCCCTGACTGTGGATGTGTTTGATTTCAGCAGCTGCGTCCTCCAAGGACCCGGTCTACCTGGACAAACACCCTGAAGTTAGTTGTATTAAAAAAATGCTTGAAATCAAAATGTCATTCATGGCTGTACAAGGTGCGCCGTGATTGCCTTCGGTCTTTCAACTCATTGGCTGGTAGGTAGGACAAGTTTCCATGCAGTTAACCAGAACACTAATACAACAGACTACAACCACTGGATTTTTGCATTTCTATAACTTGATCATTTTCTTCCAGCCTAAAGAAACAAAAGCCTACTATCAAAAGACACTTCTCTTCGGATCAAGAAATGGCATAACTCATTGTAGTTTAGGGAAATGCATGCAACGATCATGTGTAATACTGCATTTTAAACAATATTCTATGAACAGTTTTCAGACACTTTTTAATCTAGATACATTACAAGAAGAAAAAGAAAGCAAGAAAAATTATTCCCAAGGTATCTAAAGCATCAATTTTTTATTTAAAAAAAACAAGAAAAAAATCCTCAAGTACACTGCTGGCAGAGAGACACACGTGAGTCAGTATGACAGGTGTCAGTGTGGGTGGATTTTTGTAAGGGGTAAAAAATCTGGCTAGTGTTATACTCTGAGCTTTACTACACCAAGGAACTGAGATGTCAAAGCTGAAATGACACAGAGCAGAAGCTTCACTGCGCTCAGATTCTGACAGCAAGAAAGGATGTAAGTGAAATTTAACTGTTGTCCTGTGGCAATGTGGATGCTTTTCCAATTTTCTCTGTTTGAATCAGTGTATGGTATATTTTAGTGACAGGAAAATACACCTTCACGTTGACCTTTTGGGGAATACAATATCAGGAATTATATCAATCAAACGTACCTTTGCTATTCATTAGACATTGAGTTGACAAAGGGATTTTCAGCTGTGGTCTATACAAAGATGTACTGCAATGCTTTGGTCTGAACTCCTCATTATTGCATCTTCTAATGAAGCTCTCTTATCTGTACTTCTGTTTTGAGGTGCAACTTAGTGCAACTTGTTTTGGTGTGGTCTCTTCAAATGCAAGTGAGGCGCTTCACACCATATTTGGTCTTTGAGGAACTTTACTAATTTTACCATAGCTGCAGGCATTTGAAGATGAACTAATTATCCAACTCCCCCCAATACCCCCTGTGGAGTTAAACAAAATGATCTCATATGAATCTTAAAGTAAAATTCAGGCAAAATTTACTGAGTAACAAATAAAACACTTAAATAAACCAAACATGAACATTTGTATATTATCCTACTTAGCTATGTGTTAGTTAACCCTATTTGTAGGTTCAATACAGTGAAACCAGAATTGGATGCCTTCTCAGGGAGCTGGAGGACAAATGGCAGATGCTGCCATGAGCTTGAGCCAAATAATGTTGAAACTTTTTTTTCAAAATATAGTAAAGCTTAATAGACCAGATAGATATAAGAGTTTAACAAACCTATATTCTCTCCTGAAAAACATATTAAAAGTTTGTTTTGGGTAACAGAAGGCATATTATTTAAATTCTATTCGCAGTTATTGCCACCATTGTCTGGCATTGCTTGCCGAGCTTGACCAATCTGCTTGAATCCACAAATTATGTGAAATCATAGGTCAGGGGGATACAACAGATCCATTCTTCAAAGCATCCAAAAAGAGAATGCATTTGATGGCCGCATATGAAGGAGTCTTTGGCACAGCGCTGTGATATAATCAGTCTACAAATGTGGCCTTCGAATGAGGCAGCCTTTGAATTTGGTCACTCCCAAAGCAAAATTTTCCCCTTTCTTCGACCTTTTACTTTTTTTCTAATTCTCTATTTGCACATTATTAGTTACTTAGTCTCTCTGTGTTTTCTTGTCATAGAAGCTACATTTGGCTATTGATTATTTTAGATATGACATCATCCTGAAGTGACATAGCACCCTCAACAATTTCGTATTGTAGATTATACATTTAGCTTAGTTATTTAGTGTTAAGTCATGTTTGTCATCTAGAAATAGCTATTGGCTCTTTATGTCCTTTGTTCTTTATGTCCTCTCTTGACTTGTTACATTCCTGGACAAGGCTACCTATTGAGCCAGTTTATCATGATCTTCTCTAACATTAAAAGTGTTCCTAGGTTGGAGCTTCTATGTTTCTTTTGTGTCTCTTCTTTTTCTTCTCAAACCCTCATTGATATCTTACGTAGGCTTAATAAAATGAGAATCTTCATTCTCAAACTTAGCATCTTGGTTATGTCAGCATAACAGTAAACCACCATTAGCATAACAGTTAAAATGGCTAACAGTGTCATGGTAGGGTGGAGGTTTTTCAGGACCTTTGTGCAGAGACCAGGGGGTAGAGGTGAGTCCTGCAGGTTTAATGAGGCAGAAATTCAAAAATCCAAAATAACAAATACAGAAAGCCAGGATCTAGGGGACATCAGGGAAAACACAGCTGAGGAGCCAGGGAAAGATGAAGAACCAGCACTGAGGACCTGCACAAGGAGAGTATATATGGGAAACAGAACAAAGACTGGACTAATGAGCTGACAAGGAACAGGTGTGGATGGAAGCGTCTAGACGGAAGCCAAGGGGAAAGGAAACAAACACAAGGGGGGCAAAAGAGAGTAACTCAAGAAATACAAAAGAGCTCAAAAATATAACCAAAAACCACTGGAATAACACAAAATGGAAATGAAACTAATAAACTAGAAAACGCAGAAAGACAAGAATAAAAAGTAGAACTGAAAACTCAAAAAGAAAACTTAAACAGAACCAAAAAGTGCAGGGTCATGACAAACACTTTACCTGTGATCAGTTAACTTTGACAGATAAGTTCAAAAAAAGTTTTCTGACATCCATTTTCTGGTCAGGTCATTAAACTTTCTGAAGGGCTTTTGGTTGTATGAGACATCTGTTTATCTACTGTAAAGGGTTAAAGTAAAGCTGTGAAAACCTCCTACAGGCCCCAGCAGATGGTTCTGCAATAGTGGGATGGGACAGTCAGGGACAGAAGTTTTCTCAAAGACCCTCTTGGATTCTCTCCAAAATAACTGCTTTTTTGTTATTTTATTTTAATCCTTAACAGCTTTTATGATGTTATTCAGCCATGTGTTCTAATTGTAGGCGTCCCTCTGCATGGTCTTTTTTATTCCTTTTTAACAAGTCAGGATTCGACTCAGTATTGAGAGAGGTTTGACTGATTTAAAGCACTTTCAGAAAATATTATAACTTTGCTTTTTGTTGTTCACATTTGTGTAACAGATTGGGAAAGAACAAATATTATGACTTGGTTTGGAGTGCAGAGAGCACAGCTAAATTTGTCTCAACATCAAGACAGCTTTTAATTCAAGAAAAAAAACCATGAAAAACATGTATTTGCAGTTCAATAGTATTGGCTCTTTTATTTTAATTTCTTTTTTTTTTTTTACAGGTTCCTGTCTGGCAATGTGGCAATAAGAATAATTGTCTTGATGCCAAAAAGAGCCCAACAGATTTTGTTTTCACAAGTGGAGCAGTACGGCTATCGCCATAGTGCTCCGCTTGATTTATGCATATAAATAGCTTTACTATAATTAAGGCTGGGAGTATTACATATTATATGGACACTGCAATGTAAGTAAAACAGGACAGAAAAAAACCGGACAAAGGAAAAAAAGATGAAAGAATGAGGAGATTAAAGGGGAGATAACGATAAAACGTGTTTAGTCCGCCTCATCACCTGCAGAGAGAGATGTAAAAAAAAAAAAAAAAGCAGCACAACCAACGGATATAGTATAAGAGATACAGTAAAGTAGCACCTTCATACTATCCCTGAAGTATAAGTAGTATTATTTAATCTGACATGTATACTGTGGTAGCTGAAGATAAGAATATGGGCTTTCTGTATAGAAGTGAATCTCTAAGAACCTGGAACCAAACACCTGTAATTGTTTGTGAGAGTGCACTTGTGTTCGTAAAGTTTGTCCAAAGGAAAAATGATGGATTATCCAAACTGATGGATTATGAACATAAATAATGCATTAAAAACAAAAAAATATGTGTTGCTTTGCTCATTTAGAAAGGATTTTTCGAACTGAAAAGGTTGTTTAATTTGTTAATATATAGTTTTTAATTTAAAATGTGATTAACTGCAATTAAATAGTTAGAGACCATGTAATTAACTCGATTAGACATTTTTGTTTGAATCCCACCACTAACAGTAAAAAGAGAATGCAATAGGCCCAGTTTATACATTTTTTTCTGCAACAAAAAGTTTATTTTGTGGTCAGTTCCTCTTTAAAGAGCAAGTCTCTGTCAAAGAATCCCTAAAATTCAGCTGCCTCCCTTTTTAAACTACATTAATAATTCTTTGCCATTACAAATCAGCATAAGAACCAAAACACAGGGAACAATAAATAAAACCTTAATTTCAAGAGAACATTTTTAATTATAATGAAAGACAGCACACTAAAGAAGTATCTGAATTCTCTTTCACTAAGTTATCAATCAATTCAAGACTTTGCCTTTACAGTTACAACATATCATGTTAGTCTGAGTTGATTAATAAAAACTGCTGTTTTATTAGCCTAAATTATTACTAACATGCCTAAATTATCGCTTCTGAAAGTTTTCCATGGACAAAGCGATTTAAGATCTAAATACAATCATGACTTGAATGGAATCATCAAAACCTTGTGCATACAATCAATTACAAGATAAATTTTTAAACAAAGTAGGATGATCACAATGAAATCAATCAAAATGAATAAGTCTAAAACTATTCACATAATAGCCTTATTTCTATAAGTTTGAATGTTGATATATTCATAAATAAAGATTTAAATGATGTCTCTCTGTATGTGGATTCAGAAAGGAAAATAGGACACATTTGGCACTGATGTTGACTTGGCTCAAACTCAACAATTTGACACACTTATTACTAAAAAATTATAAACTGGCGTCAGATCTGAAGTATAATTTGGAAAGAGATTAAAACTCCCCGGACCTCTTCCCATCAAAAGGACTTGTCAATCTGAAAGCTTTTAGATGATTTTCCTCTTTTTAACTGCACCAAATCTGTGCTGCTGGAGCTGGATTTTGGGGGCAAGGGAGAACTTGATAAATGATGCTCTATCAGTTGCAAGGTGTATGATCGCTGGGGAGTAATGTGCAGCTTGGAACAGATAGCCAGCAGTGCTTTTTAGCCACAAAGTCTTCCATTGTTGCTATGGACTCCCCTCTGTTGCATTGATAGTGATTGGTCAGAGAATTTAACTCTGGCAGTAAGACTTGGCTTTAATGTACCTACATAGAAGCCCTTGCAGGCTTCAAGATAAAACCCACAATTGTATTTCTTGCTTCAAAAAAGGAAAAAAGAAAAAAAAATATATATATATATATATATATATACCCAAAACATTGAGCTGCTGTCTCCATATTACACAGAGTAATCGAGGTGATATATTTCAATCACTGAGCAAAATGTAGCTAGATTATTAATCAAGATTAAGTGATGCTAATATTAGATAAGTCCAGGATGTAATATACCTCCCAGAATTAAGATAAAAAATAATCTAACCACGTTCATATGAGGATAATTGGCACAAGTGTTTAGTATGCTACATTGATATAATATGAGTAGTCTCCTCCCACACTAAGACCTGGCTAGATTTATTAATCCACATGCCTCTATTTAATATGAATAGATAAGGCATTTATAAGGTTATGAATCATAAAACAGAAAAAAGAAAATACATTCAAAAAATAAGGGGGCATAATGGCTTTGGCTTTCAAATTTTCATCCGACATAACGGAGAACCGCTACCTCACTAAATGCTATACATAGATTCCATGAAAGCTATTGACTTTCTTATTGCTTGAGGATACATTGATTTTTCCCTTTGATTGTGCCTTCCACAAACACTCTGAGAGGGAAAGCAGCTTCAGACTGATGCATGGATATCTTTTAGATTGAAAGGCTCCAAAAACAGATACTGTCAGGAAGATGCAAACAAGGACAGGCAAGAAAAGGGCTGCGGAGCTAGAGCAGTGGCACAAACCTGTTGAGCGATTCTTCCTTCCTCCCGCACAGCTGCTAGGAGGACACTTGTTTCTCAGAGAGAGGGTTTTGATCTTTTTGCATTGGCATCCGCTTCCTCCATCTACAAAGGCCATGAAAGAGAATAAGTAATTTATCTCTCTGTGCTTTTGCAAGTTCGCGTGTGTGTCTGCTTAACCTATTTCTGCTTGCACTGACATGAGGTTGGCACTTCTGCCTCGCAAGTATAAAAGCAGACAGGAAGCGGTAAAGATTTCAGGCTGTATGAAAGAATAACAGGCGCACAGGACTGCACATCTTTACTCAACACTGTTTGAATAATTTCTGGGAAGCAACTGCAGATGGTGTTGTTCACAAATAATGAAAATGTTTGCTTTCATATTAGATTTTAACATTAACCCGGAGGTTTTAGTTAGATAACAATGTTAATTGCTTTTTCACAATTATTTTTCATTTGTTTTTTTCTAATTTTAGTGACCATTTGAGAAAACGGGTCTCATGTAAATCTGGAGAATAAAGTTGACCCCAAAACATTCATTGCCCCTGGCAGATTTAGGATTAAGGTAATCTTTTGACATATCAACTTTGTATATTGGATGAAGGTAATTTTAACATTTTTTTGCACTTTAATCTGAAAGAGATGTTGTAGAAGTAACTACAGATTAGGATGTTGGCAAGGAGACCTACTAACCTTAAAGATTTGCAGTTCGTCACCAAAGGTTTATCATCGAAATAGTTGTAAAAACATGCTAATTGCTGATCAGCAATCATAAAAGGTTCTGGATCCCTGTAATAATAGTAAAGATCTTATCAGTTGCTTGTTGAAAACATTTTTTGATATCAATAGGTTTTAATAGAAACAAACATATTTTTAAAGTATTAACTCCTTTACTTTTGTTATTCTTATGAGAGATTCTGTATCTTCTTTTCACCTTTTGTATTATTATGTTTAAGAAGCACACCTGAGAGTTAAGAAAAAATGTAATTTAATTGATTTAAGCTACAATAAACACAACAACACAGCATGTAGGAGTCATTATGGCAGTGGAGGGCTAATAGATTGGATGTTTGTTTTGCAGCCATCACACAGGCATTTTTCAGTAAATTGTGAATTCCACTGCATACCCATGCGTTTCGGATGTGATCAACTATTAAATGGTAATTGTTAGCAGTTAAGCCCAGTTTAGACCTCGTTTTAGGTTTCTTATGGCTGATAGCATGCAGAGTCTCCATCTGCATCTAATACCATACATTTTATTTACAAATTGCCCAGTTAATACCTTCCATCTAGTTTATTTACAATGTACCTATCCTTAAAAACTGTTGACAGGATATGAGATTTTTTGCCTGTCAATTGCTTAATATGAGTAACAAGTAGAACATTTGTTTTATTTATTTATTTTTTTTTTTTACAGTATATTAAGAACTACTAAAATTAGGTTCAGATTACACATAAATAGATGAAGTAATTCAGTAAACAAAAAGTTATTTCTTTAGGACTGGGATTAATTCTGTGATCACCTACTGAGCTTGCTGGGAGGTAGAAGACAGAATCTGAAACCATTTTGTGGGACTGATAACCACTAACGGCCATTTAATGGCCTGATAACATCTGAAGCAGCTGGCATACCTCCTTTCCAGCTAACTAATTTGAAGTCAAATGTAAGAACATCTATGCCATTGGCTATAGTATGTCCATAGCAAGTTATGCAACAAAGAAAAAAACAAAAACATAACAACATAAAAAGCATAGCAACATAAAAAAAAAAAAACTATTATTCACAAAGACAGGTTTTATCTGACCTGAAGAAAGATTGGTGGTATTTAAATGATTTCTGTAAATTACCTTACTAAAGGCATACTGAATCATGGTATGACTTGGATTTACAGACACTTTAATCTTTGCCTTAGATTTTCTTACATAAACATGAAAAAATATGTTGTATCATGGGATGTTCTTCGTCAAGGTTGTATTTGTTTAACTAAGTAAATCTCTGAGATAATCTAGCCTCATCGTAGCATACACTGCTCACATGGGATAGCAATTCCCGTCAGACGGGAGCAACAGCTGCTAAAGACAACACAAAGCCAGTTTATTTATTTTAGTATCAAAAGGACATAGCTTATGTTGCTTTGCAATTCAAAAGCTTAAGTGGGATACACACTACAGCTGCATGGGAGACCAAATTGGTTCTGACAGGGTTGTAAACCATTTTGACATGAAGGGAAAAAAAAAAACAGAAATTGTTCTTTGCCCTATAGATGCCGGCAAAAAAGTTTCTTCTTTGAAACTCTTTTTTATTAGTTTTGTGATAGAAACTCTTAAAACATTCAAAATTAGACCCTCTCTCTTCCAAAATATCAAGGCAAATCAGAGTAAAAGCACCAAATGCCCTTTTAATCATCTTTGTCACTGACAAGTCTTGTTCAAATTATATCAGGAATCCAGTTTAAGAAGCCAAAATATTGCTAAGAAATTTAACCTCATAGTAAATCCCAACTCATTCTCACTTTTGTGAGCATGTTATAATTCCACAACAGAGAAGGGGGTTCTATGGAGAGTGAAGCTCCATTTTGAATAACGATTAAACAGCTTGTTAAGATATTAAATCACTTCATCACTATCATAAAGTATATGTTCTTTCAAACTGTACAAAACAGCCAAAACATTATTTAAAAAAATGCCTAACCAGACTATGTTCTCTTTGTAAATTAAATTATGAAATCAGAAGTTTAATTAATGTAGAGGCAACCAACCCTTTAAGGGCTTGATGATGCTTTATAGGCTGGATACAGATTTATACTCATGTTATATCACGTTATTCTAGCCATCTTCTTATGGCTGCTTCAAGCAAAACAATACTCCATGAAGCAAAGATCAGTTTGCTGTACTCCGCTGTCACCAGATTCCTATTGATCTCAATAGAGATTGAAGACATGGAGAAAGCGAAGAAGAAGGATGACAATTAACTGAAACAAAGAATCAGTCTTGATTATTTGTTAGCTTTCAGCTGCTTCTTCCCTCATGTCGAAATGCAATATAACTATAGCTTTAATTTAAGATGAGTTTATAAAAGTAGGTTAAACTCAAAAGTAAAATAACAGCAAATTACATTGCAAACACAGTAAGCATCAATAGTGAGCCAAGGCATTTTTAATCAAGTAAGGAGAAAATAATTTACTTTTCTATTAAAAAGGCTCAAGGCTCGCCAGATTCCCAAATAAAGGGATGAAATGTACCTTTAAATATATATCACTTTAAATGAAAAAAAAATCCACAATAATTTGTATGACAATAATGAAGAAAGTTAAGCTTAAGAATGAATCTAAAAACATGGTTTGGGCATTTCAGTCTTGAAAGCACGTACTTGCAGATGTACCCGGTACTTCACCTTGAGAAGAGGAAGGAGGAAGCTTCTATCAAAGCTTTGATGTGAGGCTGGAGACTGAGGAAAGTTCAAAGGGCACATCAGAGAAATACAAGGAAAAGTTGGAGACATGGGGGTGGAATAGGGGGGCCACTAACCAGGCTTCTCTGGGGGTATAGCAAGGAGACTCTTAATAAGGACACCAGCTAATGAGGACCAGAGACATTTGATACGTACCAAAACTTCAAATAAGAGCAAATATTCCCGCTGTGGCATCTACACCAAATGACATTTATTTCATAACATTAAAAAAGGGATCTGGATTTGATCTGAAAAAAAAAAAAGCTAACGGGAAAAGCAGGACCATGTGGAGAGCATGTTGTTGTTGCTATTGCCCTGTTTCCTTTGCAGTAAACTGTTTTCCAAAACAGGATGCCTTTTTAAACTATAAACTATTGTGCAGGAATGTTTGCAATTTCATCTGATCAAATGAAAACAGTCATCAATGCATAAAACATGTAAGAAACAATTTTAAAGGACACAGGTTATTCTGTATTGTAACAAATATATTTGAAAGGGCTATATAGACGTTTACTCAAAAACATTTGGTCCTGTTTCCATGTCAAATAAACCAGCTATTGTGGCAGAATTGGCAAAGTGTTTATGATTTGCTATTGCTATAAATTTAAATTTCTTGCCACAAGGCATGAAAAGTTATTAAAGCAGAACTTGCTGTCTCCTCCTCATCAATCTGGAAAAGCCCACGGGGGAATAGGTGTGGGGTAAGAATGAACACCCCTACTTTCAGCCAAGTGCAGAAGCTGGTTTAAATTCATGGTCGTTCCCAACCTCACCTCTGTTAATATATCTGAACAGACTTGTGATAGAAACTGCATGCTGCAGCATATTGACTACAGCTGTGATGCTGTTGACTTTTTCATTACATCACTTTTGTAGTTTAGCTTGTTTTTCTTTTGAAGAAAAAAAGGGACTAAGATTTAATACCAACATATTATGATAATTTCACGGATTGAAACAAAGCTTTTTTTTTTAAACAGTGTCCTGTCTGGCAATGTGGCAATAAGAACAATTGTCTTGATGCCAAAAAGAGCCCAACAGATTTTACTTTCACAAGTGGAGCAGTAGGGCTATTGCCGTAGTGTTCCGCTTGTTGCTTTATTATAGCTATGCAGGGAGTTTTACAGATTATATGGACACTGCAATATAAGTAGAAAAGAAGAGGAGAAACTGAAAAAGAGGAGAAAAGATGAAAATCGATGACTATTTTCATGAATCTATCAGTTTATCATAGGTTCTGGAATGTGTTGCAGGGATGCCAGGAATTTTACAAATATATACCCGTTTTGTTCCCAAAAGTTGTCAGCCTGGTAGTCCATCAGTTGTCCTCGAGTCTGATCTTGAGAGATCTCTGATGTTTCAAAACCTAAAAAAACACTAATAATGCTATAATATACTATAATAACACTAATAATACTATAATATACCGGTACTATGATTGATTGCTGAAATCGGTAGTAGAAGAATTGAATATTAGTTAGAAAACAACCAACATGCAGCATCCATGTCTTAAAGCAATGGTGCCATACAGATGTAATGTTAAGGGAAATTTTGGCTGGGACAAGATTAGATAGGGATTTTTTTTTTTTTTTTTTTTACTACTTAGAACTGAAAATGGACACTCCAAGAAGATACTCTTGTTAGTCCAGTTAATAACTCAAGGCAATCAAAGATTGGCCTATTTTACTTAAACATTTATGTAACAGGAATAAAAGGGTGTCAACCTGGAAAATGTATTCAAAATCTGACAAGTGCAACTAATGTTAACCAACAACATTTTATGGACAATTGCAGTTTTTTATGGCATTCTGAGTTGCTTCATCCTTACATACTTTCATGGTGCAGTTGGTTGTGTTCTTTCCCCAATAATGGCAGTGCCCTAAAAAAGCTAGCATTTCCTCATCTCATCTGAGCACAGAATGACCCACAGATAGATCATTGTAAGTCCCTCCCCTTGTCTTCTTTTAAGCGTATTTCTACTGGAATCCTGTCACCACCCCTTTTTGGGAAGTAGCACAGTGCAGAAGGCTGATGCATACCAGAGTTGGAGCAGTCTAGCAAGCCTGCCAGCCCCATCATGTTACATGAGGAAATGAGTTTGTGTCAGGACTATTTTGGAGTTGCTTTGAAGTCTTATTTTACCCACTTTGCCTCCAGGGGGACAGCACAGAAAGCAAAGGGGGGTTGGATGGTACAATGTGGGGAAAAATACTGAAATGCCCTGATAACCAAAGCAAGCTCTCCTGATCTGTGCTGAGGTAGTCAAAGTATATAGAAGCACCTAATCCTTTGAGTTAACTATGTATATCACAGTGTTGCATGGGCACATTTGAGTTGTGTGTTCAATCTTAAAGTCCCATATAAATCTCATCTTCAAATCAGCATGCATACACATCTCCTCAGGGAAGAGTTTCATTATCCTGAGGCTTTTTACTATTTAGGTTTTATTTATGTATAACTAGCTTTTTGTACTCATTATCATAACATTAACTGCAACATTTGTATGACTTTGAGGCAAATTATGCCCTTGTACAGCGAGCTGAAAAAAAGTGAAGGCCTTATTGTATGTTTAAATAAAGGTTTTGTATTAAACTGCCTTTGTGAAAAGACTTTAAAAAAAAAGAGTGTGGAGGACATGAACAAATAGATAAACAGACATATCACTAACTCACAACTAACACAGACATGTTGTTATTATCACATTGTACAAATTCATAGATCAATAGGCAGCAGTGGATCTGTCAATATAAGCCCCAAGCATCAGACTCCTCAGTGGGTTGTATGAAAAGGGGAATATTCCTTAGGCTGCACACACAATGATTTTTATTCTGTATCTGGCAAAAAGAAATATGTACATACACAGGGGACTGTCTTTCAATCTTTTTACACACTCAGACAGACACATTAAAACAATAAGCCTAGAAGTGTCCAGTCAGCAGTGCTTTGACCTCATAGGCATGTTTACAGATCTGTAATCAACGTTTGTCCCCAGTGTCCCATTTGTTGCTATTTTTGAGAAGGAACAACAATGTTGCTCTCCAAAAAGAAATTGGATTTTGCACATGTGCAGAAATACACAAATACACAAACAGCATTCTGCTAAAGATGATCAATGATTGCACCCTTGTTGTATCCCCTGCGATGGTCCCGGAGCAGAAAACTGAGAGGGGCATCCCGCAGTGCTGTTTTGGGCATCCATGCTAGCACAAGACAACTTCACTATCCCTACCTTAGCAGGGGGCGATAATCACATCAGGCTCCCCTGACAAGAGACATTTATTTCAGCTTCGGTCCCCTTAAGACTCTGGCAGTCCGTGCCAGAATGCTGCCGATGTTACAATAAGGTCTGTGTTTTTTAATGCTTTTCCTGAGCATTCTTCGTTATTAATTTTTTGCAAAATCAATATGCTTTTGGCAAAAATGTTGAAATTCTTTTATGCATGTATTGAAAACCTGAATTGAGACAACATAACTGCTTATTGATAGATCTATCTACCTATCTGTCTTTCCTATCTGCCTGTCTGTCTAGATACATCTCTCTCCATCTCTCTCTCACTCTCTCTCTCTCCATATATTTATATGGACTATTTTATATATATATATATATATATATATATATATATATATATATATATATATATATATATATATATATATATATATGAGTAGTTTATAGTTTCACCACGCTCTGTCAAGTTTGCCCTTTTCTCTGACCATGTGCGTTACTGATCTTTTTGGTTGCATAAAGACTGGCATTTAGCTGTTTGGTAGAAGTGATAGTGTTGCTCATGCTGGCTGTTATTGATCTGTTTTATATTACATAAATATGTATACTTTCAAAAACCTTCAAAAAACAAACAATCCAAAGAATTCTTGCTTTTAATTTATTCTGAGGTCTAGTAATACATCTAAGAATCCCATGAAACTCGTATAAGCTTCTTTGTGGGCCTGCTGAGCTCCCCTGCTACCCAGGGAGCCTGGCTTCCAGCAGCTATGCCCCATTCATCACCTGCTTTCAGCAACTACCGCCAAGCTGCCTCCGGCTTGAAGGCCAGGTAGGGCGCTGATTGGGGTACAATGTTTGGGGGATTAGTTATCAAAAGCTTGAGCCCTCTGTCCTACATCTGCCTTTCACTCCCTAGCTGGGGGTGGGGAGAGCTCCAACAGCGGCCAAGGTCATCATCTACATCTCTGCAGGAGGTAACTTGGAGAAAACCCTGGGAACTGGCTAGCTATCCTGGGCTAGCACGCTATCGGCACAGCGGGTGTCTCAGCCACAAAACATTCATCTGCTGGGGCTGTGGATGGTACGGCTGACAACAGAATAATGCTTTGCTTTTACTTTATTCTCACTTTCGCTGTCTTTTCTGTCGTCTCCCACTTCTTTATTTCTTTTGTTGTGTTTCATCTTCCCAGCCTCATTCTGTGGGATTTACTTTCCTCTTTATATCACTGAATGGTATGTTAAGTTACAATGATGACAAAACTAGTACAATAGAAAATTTAGTTTTGAAACAACGTTCTCAAATCAACCTGGAAAACCTCCTGTCTTCTTTGATTGTGTGCTTTCATGCATATGTGCTTTGAACTGAGGAAATATCATTGAAAATTTGTGAATCACCTCCTAAAATTCATGTGACAGAGTAGTGATTATAGTTATCGTTTTAAGCCGATTTGGCGTCCTGTGGTGCGACACATTGGGCAAAGAAATCCTGGCGAGACAGCTGGTATAGACTCTTAGATTTAGAGCAGAAAGGCCTTTACATTTTCAGAGATCGCAGACTGGGCAGATTAGCTTAGCAGGCTAGGTCTGTGAAGAGGAGAAGCAGCAAGCGCTGAAGTAACGATGAAGAAAAATGAGTTGTCTGCTTGTGCCAGTTGAGGCAAGAAAGCAAACATGACCCGCCACCCCACCCGTCTACCAGCACACCCTTGCTGAGATATCGCCAAGTTGTCATGACAACAGGGATGTTCTGCTGATGAGGTCTCGCTCAGCGCTGTCCAATCAGATCGGGGAGCCACAACCGCAGCGTGAACAGGGGAGGACGCACCTATTCCAGTTGCACAATACTGAGAGAGGATAGGCGAAACCCAGGACCACCAACGGGAAATTGGCAATCTGTGGGAGGCTGTGAATGGGCCGCTATGGTTCGACAATCCACAGACAGCTGGGGGTCGTGGATACAGGGGCAGCCAGGTAGGGGGTCTATGTTCTGTATGATGCTATTAGCGCCTCTATGGTTGTTTCATTTTCTGCTAAGTGTTGAAATATTGTTTTGTTTTTCTACATTTGCATGAATAAAAAAGAAATAGCAAACATTTGTAATGGATTTAACGGTGTTACTATGCATTTGATGTAGCTATCGTATTCTTCCAGCTTCACAGGAAATTGCTAAATAACTCCTGCAGGTGGTTTGCGACAACCAAGTGCAAAAGCTACAACATGTAGAAGAGAATTATAACACACAAGGATGATATGTCACATACAATTAACTTAAGTAGAATTTAGCATTTATTTCTCTGCGGGATACGACCCGAGTGTAAATGACGGTAAAATGGAGAAACTGCTGGAAGTACACCAAAAAAAAAAAAAGATGTCCTGGTGTTTGATTCAGGCCTTTATTTCAAGCTGAATGGAGGTATTTTCCCTTCAGTGTGTCCCTGATTGCCCAAAAAGAAAAGCTAAAGTTGCTGGAAGATGGAAAGATTTTAGGGGAGAGTGCGCGCTTTGCACTGCAGGCAGCCATTTCGGTCACTGCTTACTAAGGCTTATAATTTCAGCCTATTAAACTGTAGCTGACCACAATAGGTATTCTTTTTCTTCACAGGTTTTTGCATGTCTATGCAATGGTTATGATAGCTGCTGATGTAAACACTGGCTGTTTGGCTCTTCCTTAGAGCCCCTTTATTTTTACTCCAGTCCCTCTATCACACCAGGCTCTCTGTGGGACACCTATTGATAGACTGGCCCCTGGTTGTGGATGTATTTGACTCTTCAAACTAGGGAATGAAATGAAGGTTGTCAGCATGGCAAAACCACCTTTATTTGCTCCTAGCTGGATATCACCATGTTTATTTCTTTGAAATGTTCACAGCAGTTAAATGGTTTTATAAATTCTAGTGCCAAAGCAAGACAGACATCTAAGCAGGATGTCTCGTGGGAGGTATGGTGGTTAGAATATTTTGGAGGCTTAAATTTTTTACCCTATTAAAACCCTTAAAATGTATTACTGAAATGCTGGTTAGGAACAGTATTCTTGTACCTTATTTAATGCTTAAAAATAATTTATTAGTGTTTTTATAATCACAATGCCATAGAAGGTAGTATGTGGTCACCAACAATAATTTTAGTGGACCAAATTTTTGTGGACCATTTTTACCTTTTCCAAAAAAAAAAATCTTCCTTTATACTCCTACTGTATATTTAAAAAAAGAACTAGAAGTTGAGTTTTAAAACAAATTAATTTATTGAAGCATTTATTTCTGCTCCAAAATTAGTTAGATAATATGTTAGATATTGGAGGAATGTTATAATTGTTATTATTATTTATTATTTTTTATTAGTACACTAAGAGTAAGTTTTGTAACACCTTCTGATTAATCCTTTGTCTACATTTCTTCATTTTAATTGCTGCGTCTGTGGGAAGCCATTTCAAGTGACTACCTCTTGAAGCTCATTGAAGGAATGCCAATTGTGCATCAAGTAACAGTCAAAACAAAGGGGGTTAATTTGCATATATTTATTAAAAAATAATTTTTTTTAATCTGTCTTGTGTCCTTGTAAATACATCTGCCATGCCGATTATGCAGCATGATTATCAAAATAGATTAAATTAATCAGTATTGACTCTTTGAGGATAATCACTTGTTTTGTAGAATCTATTAATTGAAAGAAAAGTGTTGCCAGCAGCAGCCCATTTTTATCACAGCAAACAGTTTTTGGTGTCAGTGTGTTTTTCATACAACAAAAATGAATCTGCATCACATCAAAATATTGGACAGCAGACTGTAAATGTTCCTTCCTTCTCAGCAGTATCTCCCCATAAAGACACTGAAGACATTTGACTGTAGTAGATCCATCTGCCTCAGCCTAAAAATCAGACAGTGGATTCAACCTTACAAGCTGATTACTGGAATATTATATCATTTTCTTTGGAAATCAGCACTGCCTACTAAATCAGACTAATCGTGTATGAAATGAAAGCAGTTGACCCAACTGCTAATTGTTGTTTGAGTTGGAGCTCAGGATGGGACGCATTAATTGCAGATATAAATATGTACATTTTGTCATTTCCCCTGTTTTGTCCTCTCACTGAAATTTAGGTACGTAACTTTTGCCATTATGAGCAGCACAAACTTATTCTTTGGATATTATTAAAGAAGATGTTGTTTTGCTCAAGAAACATTTTTTTAGCCAAATGTGGGCATGGTACCAGTAAACCCAGCAAAAAGTTGCTTATTTATTCAGTTATGCTCATTCGTCAATTCTGAGTGGGTGAAAAGGGATTTCCCTCCTTCTTTGAAGTTAAACATCAAAAGAGTTGCGGAGAGTTTGTGGATGGTGGTGTTAGATAGTTTGCAGAACGAGAGGGTTTGTAAATCCAAAGCATGACTGGGATATGCTTTCTTTTTTCTGCTTTAGTAAGGCAGATGACTGCGATAGGATGTGGTGAGCACAACAGCATCCTGTTTACTTCTGACTCTGAGGTTTGGAGTGACATCAGCAGAAAACAGGATTTATGCAGCACAAGCATTTTTGTACAGATGTTATCAGCTTTTAATAAAATGTTTGGCAGTGTATTTTTTTCATTTCTTTCAAAAGATCTTCATTTTAACAGGACTGGTTTAATTAAGATTTAAAAAGTGAACCACAGGGGCCCTTGGGAAACTTGGCAACTTGTTTGGAATTCATATATGTCATCTTGTCATGAAATGTATCCACGTTCTAAAAAAATAACAGTTTGAAATTTCCCAAAGGAGAGGGTGTAAAAGTTAATGTTTTCAAAGAGCTGAAATTAATTGCTGGAGACACATTTGTCAGTAGATGTCATCATACGGCTGATTGGACCACCCGGTGGTTGCCCGTTTAAAAACATGCAGTTTTTATTGAAGAACTTCCAAAGCGGCACCAAAAGGTTCATTTTTTTTTCTTTCCTCCTGCACGCCATCCCAACAGATTCAGATCCTATGATCTACAGATGGGCTTCCAGTATGCACATCACTGCCTTTGAAAAGAGTGCAAAGCATGAAATAAAGAGGAACAAGGTCCTCAAACCTCTCCAGTGGGAAAAGTTATTCTAGCCAGTTACCTTTCCAGCTTTCCCTGGAAGTAGAAGAAACTATCCAGTGAATGTCATGTAGCAAACACTTCACAGTTCACTCAGACCCCAGGCTTGAAATGTCTGTTATGACCGTGTGAAGATGGAAGGGGAGCGATTTTCACAAATTAATTGCCCATCATTTGTCAGTACCATGCAGATTAAACAAAAGCACTGCAAGAAACTGTCAGCCAAGGACAATGAATGCATCCCGCTTCTTCCCCACCGTCCTACATTTGATCTAATGGAGACAGACGTGGACCACAGACAGAGCTGCAGCAGAAATATGGTCAGGTTGTAAACACACAGACATGAAGAGGAAGAGCAGGATTACAAACAGGCTTGATCTCCTCAGGGCTGTCCAGACTGGCTGACAGTGGGGAGGAGGGGCAGGGAGGCAGGAAAAAACTGATTTAGGCTCCTTTTATTCACTCCCCATCAGCCGTCTCTCTTTTGCCGGCAGCATTGTCATTTGAGCTGTCCAGATTTAACTGAGATTTCGACATTGAAAAAGCACAACAATAAAGCTGAAGACATGCAAACGGACAGGCGATCAAAACCTGGAGGCTGCAGTGGAGGGAAACAGCTGAGACCCACCAATTTGTTACCAGCAGAATTTTAGTGGAGTCATAACATTAACCCTAACTCTCCCTTTCTGTTCACTTTATTGTTCTCTATTTTATAAGCATTTAAAAAGAAACTCTATCTTTTCCTTCACACAGATTGGTCAGACTTTCTTTAACTCCAATCTAATCAAATTGAATTCCTCATTATCTCTTTTCTTTTCAAAATCATCAGGCTTTTCTTTTAATTCCAGTGAAATTAAGTTTCATTATATCTCCATCCAGCCGCAATATTATCCTCTTTGTTCTTGTCCTGGTACAGGAATGAGCAGGAATAGGCAGATCAGGAGATTATGAGACCGGCCTTTCTTCCATAATGTGCTGAAATGTGAGGATGCCACGGTCTGAAGATAAAGAAGCGTTCTCTCCAGCCAATTTAGATGAGGCAAATTAAAGGTCCAGAAAAGTTAAAAAGTGAATCCCCTCCTTCACAATAATACAAGACTCTAATATCATTGGTAGCTTTGAGGCTGGTGTATCTTCTGAAAAGAATAATTGTACATCTGCAGGAAAAATATGACCCATCATTTGAATCTCCTTTAAAAAACTTGGAAAACTGGCATAGGAGGGAATACATTTTCATTTTTCTTTGGGACTGAACTCAAGCTTTAATCTACTATTTTATTTTACTATTCTTTAATATTTAAAAGTGTAAAAGCAGTCATTATTACAATAGGGTGTAGAATGTGGAACACCTTCTAGGAACCATCCTCTTTAGTTGGGCTGAGCAATAAAACAATAACAAAAGATGCCTGATCGATACAATTTGAATTAATGTGCAATAGATTGTTAACTGGTTTCAGTTAACTCTGATCGAGAACTGCACTGCCTCCTAGTACATGTAGTCATAGTATTCAAACATCTATCATCTCACAGCCAAACTAAGCGAGGTTGGTGGAAGGGCAAACTTCTCTTTAAAGTTTAAAGATTACGGTTAAATATACTGCAAAAGCGATCTAGAAATAAGTAAAAATGTCTTGAATTAAAGGTAGTTACCCTTAATCTCAGTAGGTAAATAAGATGATTTGCCAATGAATGAAGATGAGTAGTTTTACACTTAGAATAAGATAATTAGAAAATATGCACTTGAAATAAGACAATGCTATTGTTTTTTTTTTTTTCATTTTTTAAATTTAAATTGTCTCGTCCAATTGGCAGTGTCTCACTTTCCTTCTCATTTAAAGAAACAATGCTCCTATTTTAAGAAAAAAAACAATACTTATATAGATTTAAATTTTTTGCAGTGTACAGTTGAGGAAACAATTGAAGTTTTTCCCCTGGTTCTCATTTGAAATAGGTGATAAACTCCTCAGCGCTATATCCCTGAGCCCCACTCTCTAGTAACCTGAGGTAGTCCTAAGGCATAAAGTCTGTGTGGGATGAGGCCCAACGGAAACTTTACTTCCTACTGCAAAACAGAAAGTGAAATCTTCCTTTTGCTTGTCATCTGCTACTCTGCCATCATTCAATCTTTTTTATGCAGATCCATCTCTGTGTGTTTTGTCTCAGTTTTTGAACCTTTTACATGTTGATTAGGACACCAACAGAACAATTAAGGCATTTTTACGCCATAACATTTCTACCTCTCTTTATTTATTAGCAGAAAGACGGCACTAACATGTTCATAGTGCTATAATATGGTTTCATTATCCTGTCATTAAAACCTTCCAGTGTACTTTTTACATAGTATATGTGTTATTTGTACTGTTGTTTATGATGGACACTTTTGATTGAAAACCAAAATCTTAAAATTGTATTCTCATTATCCTATTATTTTTTTTAGATAACTTAATTTAGTGTTTTTAATTAAATTATATTACATTTATTTATATATGCGCTGCTAAATCCTTACCTGTGTTTGATAATTTTCATGTTGTCTTTTATTGGTGCTGACAGACAGTTGGAGGAGGCCAAACAAATTTAGGGGATACTGTTGCATCGTCTCTGTCATCAGTAGCATCGGATATAGATGCTATTTTCTGATTTTTTTTTTCCTTTCACAGTAGTAACATTCAAAGTGAGCAATGAATCAAACTGTTTATCTTATCTTAAGAGCTTCTGGCCTAGTTCACGACCCAATGAAAAGGTAATGCAGTGTAAGCATCAGTAAATAAGGATCTCTCTTCAGGAGCTAGCGTACATTTTTGTTTTACTTTATATGACACCATTAGCTGACTGCAAACTCTATAGGATCTGACTTTAAATTGTGTTTCACACAGGAAGATTAGCATGGCAGAAGTTCACTTTAGTCTTGGTACCTCTTAGCTTTTAGCTGTAACCTCTCCGGACCACCTATTTTGGATTTACTGCTTAAAACCCTGTATCACGACTTCAGTGTTGAAATCCAAACTATCCCTTTACATTTTGTAAATGTTTAACAACTTTAAATATGTAATGATTTAAAAGGGTTTAATCATCAAATTATAAAAGACAGAAATAAGACTAAGATATGAATGAATCTGGGTTTATTTTGCAACAAAAGGCTCTCTTATAATGTTGCAGATTATTTTTGACCACTTCATGAGAGGAATTGTAAATTAAGGCCTTATGAATGCCAGAGTTCATTATAGGTTTATGCCTGTAAGAGCAGCTTTGATGAATCTCTGGAGATAAAGTAGAGAGGGAAATAAAACAATAACATCCTGCCAGTCAAAGCAGACATACGGACTCAGAGAACTGTGCTGAGAAACACATGGGAATGCAGAAACGCACATCAAATGGAGCTGGAACATCTGCCAGCCACCAGACCAGAGGTTTAGTTATAAAGATGAGGAGGGGTCTGGTGAATGTTCTGCTATTCATTTATCTCGCATTGCTGCCCATTGGTTTTAATTACGGTTGACTCTTTCAAGTTGGAATTAGGCATGCTTCAAAAACCCTTCTTTTTTGTGACTTACCATTGTTTTGTGGCAGCTTTGCACATCTAAGGGAGTTAACGGTGTGTGTGCCTATATTTCTACAAGTGTCTGAGCATCTTCCTGCCTTCCTGCACACCCATCTGTCCAGTTGCATTTGAACACATGCAGTAATTGATGGCCATTTCTTTTTGTGTGTGCATGTTAGCTCCCCTCCATCATGTGTGTAAAATTGGACCCACCATCTTTTCCCGGCACAGCTGCAGCAGAACTGGATTGATGTGTAACCCAAGCCGGCACTTTAAAAGGGCGAGAGGCCTGGGCAGACGTGGTCTTGCTAGTATACCAGATGGGGCTTTATGATGAAAAGAGCGTAATCCCCATCCAGGCATCACTTCCATCACTTGTGAACTACAAAGCCATTCACAGCATTTTATTGCAAGAAGTAATCTCTCTTTATTTCCAGCAGCTCCAAACAGAGCACATGTTTTACTGTTCTCACTCTCTTGCTTTATTCCTATCTTCTTCTTCTTTCGCTATAGCACTTTTTTCTCCATCTCTGCTTATCTCCCTCATCTCCCACTTATTGCCCATCCCACCCCCACCCAGTCCCTCTTTGCTCTTGAAGACTTGCAAATGTGGCATTAGCTAATATTCTGAGAGCCAGGCAAGCAAACCCTTTTTATCTGCCAGGACCCATCTGATTGAGCTACAGCATGTGCATTGGAAATGAGTGCCGCGCCTGGACCGCCAAGCCCCGGTGCCCCTAATTTGTATTCAGTATAGAAGTCAATGCAGGACATGCTGGTTTTTGGCAATGGATTGACTCTATTTCTATTTTGCTCTTGTGCCTTTGGTTTATATGTTTCTCCCATCCTTTGCTTGCTTATTGGAGAAAGGTTTAACTCTTTTTTTCTTCTGTCACTTATAAGAAAGAACGCAAACAGTAGGTATAACAGAAGGCTGGGCAGGCTGGGCCTGTTTTAAACATGATTGTCATAATTCTTTATTCATTAACTTGACAAGACAAACAATTAATAACTCACTGATGAAATAATTTCCACAAATTGCTCTCTGTTAATAGAACAAAATGTATGGGTTTGATAGAAATGTAACTAATATAATTAACTAAAAGTTACTAAAACATATACATTAACATACATACATGGGTCCCACACAGTCTGAAGGGTCTGAAAAAGTATTCCAGTGTCTTGTATCATTTTCTACTGTAGGTCTTGATAAGTAGGGAAAAATTAAATTAGAGTTAAAAATGTTCAGGTGTCCCAGATGTCTTTCACTCTTCCATTTTCCAAAGAATAAAAGTCCAACAATGCCAAACAACCATTGATCAAACTAAAATCGGAGGCAACTTGACTTTCATTCTTTTTTTTTTTTTTTATTAAAGACACTTCATCACCATTCTTCTGCACACTTTTTATGAAACTGTTTTTCTCCTTGCAATGTTTCATTCTTATCACTGTTGCATTTTTATGGTATTAGTGTTTTATTTCAATTTGTATCCACTTACATTGTTGCTGTATGCAAAGAAATTTTTTCAGTATACACTGTGCATATAAAAAGTTTGTCTTAATCTAAGTCTTTAAGTCTAAGTCTAACCCATTGAGGAGTCTTTTTCAAATTGACTAAGACTTCTGGAAGAGGTGTCACAATTATCAGAGCCCATAGATGGTGACCATTAATAGAGCTGGACTGAACCTGACCATCCTTTAGTGCTTTGCAGTGAGAACTCATTATGGTCAGAGATACTAAAACACTTTCTGTTTTTATAGAATTAGATTTTGTAAATCATAATCCAGTCCTTTTTTAAATACCAACAGCTATTAATAAAAAAAAAGAGCTGACCTAAATATGCTAAGATGACAAAAGACATTTAAGCAACATCAATAATTAGAAACAGACTCAACAAAATAAATTGCACACTGACAAACTATAAGCAATAGCAGCAGCAATAGCAGCCCTGGGCCCAGTTGGGTTAAAATGCTGGTTTTAAAAAAGAATTCCTTTAAATGCGTTAAAAGCATCAAAAGAGACCAGTGATTGAGCACAAGTGTTAAGATAGTATATTCCACAGTATTGTTCAAACAGCTTAGAAAATCTGGGGTCTGATGCTTCATATAGTTTGTGTTCACTCCAAACAGGGCCCCTTAAACTTGATTTGGTCACTTTCCACCAAAATGATGTGTACAATAAAAAAAAGTATTTGCCGTTAAAATGTGCCGCCCATCACACCAAGTCTGACCCATCTATACAGGGAATCCCCCTCTTTTAAAGGCTGGGTGAAATTGGTGTCCTACATGGTGAGGTAGAAAACCGAAACTAGAATAGCATCTTAATTCCTCTCAGGAATTCAACTTTAGTAGAAATAAAACTGCAATTGTATATTGACTTTATCAGGTGAAAAACCATGGTGTGATATATATGTTTGCACTGGTGAGCTGTAACTATACACAAGGAACAGTCGAATTAATAAATAGGTTTATAGGTCATCTTAAATTCCAGATCAAACTGCACAACATGAAAATGTTTTATCACTATCATATTTCTCATTCTCTCAATGATCAATAGAGTGATCGTACCACAGCTCAATACATAAATGTAGCAGGTGCAAGGCATTTACACTGATTGCTGTAAACCTTTCAATATTGTTTTTTAATGGTATGTATTTCTGTAGCTGTATGAAAAATGAAAAAGGAACATGTTATCAGGGATAACCATATTTCTTGGCCCATGCTGACTGGTTTATGGGCCAATTAATGTTTGTTATTAATTATGCGCTGGTTTAGGTTTAGAGGGGGAGGTATAACTCATAGAAATATTTCACCCAAATGTTAAGTTTTATATCACCTTAGTCATAATAATTCTTTATAAACGCATACATATTAAATTAACCTTACATGACGCATATTCATTAATTTCAAATCTTTCATCTATTTAAAATACATAACTGTCAGGTTTATGTGTTTAGAATTAATAAAATATATTTACTAAAAATTAACACTAGAGAGTGTATTCATTTCAATACATAAAATATATTGTTTGAAATGTATAAAGGTAACCTGATTATTATGCAATTCAAACAAAATAAGCTTTACATATTTGAAACAGATACACTTATTTGTATTAGTTTTGATTATGTATACTTTATCACTTCTAAATATATAACCTGACATTTGAGACATTCAGTTTTTGGAGAATAAAAAGTTTACACTCAATCACTGCTTTATATGTGAAAGGCAGTTGGTCAGGAGCAAAATGTTTAGACAGACATCATACATAAAAGTAATAATAAAATTGTATGTAGTTGCAAAATGATATGTCTAAAATGTTGTTTAATCCTAGTTAACAGGAGCAGGTACAACAAATTTTAAAATTTGTCTATTAATTAAAACTGAAAGGGGGCTAAACTACACCCCAAAGGATTTTAGATCCAATAAAACATAGATTAGGATGTGATTAAGACAATGGACCTCTATTCTGCTTAAATACATCAGCGCTCCTACTACAACTTTGTCTGGTGCAAGCCAACAGAATTGACATAGACCTATGAATAGGTGTTGAAACGTCTGTGGAAAAACTGAGTGAAGCTCTGATTGCCTTACAATCAAAGCCTGTTTTGTGGATGCCATGACCCTGATGACTGAGTATTTACACCAACATGAAAGATAGTTTCTACTCCTCAGAGCTTCTATACTTTTAAAATGTTTAAATGTAAGATTTATTAAACCCATTTATTGTATTTCTTCCACCTCTCAATGCAATGTTTTGAAGGTCTAAAGCAAAAGATCCTCATTAAATTAACTAACTTCTAGTTACTTCTATCCACACCTGCTCCATATCAGCTCATTAGCCCATTCTTTGTTCTGTCCCAGATACATACACCTCCTCTGCAGTTCCTCATTAATGGTTTCTTGTTATTACTTGGCTCCTCATGTGTTTTTTCCCTTTTTATTTTTTTTGGTTTCCTGTATTTTGTTCTTGGATTTTGTTTCTGTTGCATTTTTGGATTTCATTAAACCTGCAAGAAATCAGCTCTGCCTTCCTCGGCTCTGCATTTGGGTCCTCAACCAACCTCCACTCAACCCTGACACAGCCATGTTTACTTTTGGCTCATCTCCATTACAACTAAAGTGAAGCATAACTTGCATCCCTTCAACTTACTTATTCATCTAGTGACAAACCCTACCCAATTTGCAAAACTCACACATTTCCCAAAGAAATCACGTTTTATAATAATAGAATATACAAAAACCTTCAGATCTTTGTACATCCTGTGCCAGTTTAGCATTCAGCCTGAACATGAAATGATATACCTCTCTGTGTTTTGGCCTCTACATTCCTCTTGTATTATGGGCTTAAGACCTCACAATATATTCTCTTTTTTTCAATCACTTGTTTTTCCTGCTCCTAAAGCATTCCCTGTGAGCAATATGATTGCTCTATATCTCTGATTTACATCATGCCTGCTGAATTTTTCAGAGCTTTCACTTGCACGTACATTAGTGAAAGTGTGCCTGAAACCTGCCAAGCCAGAGGAAAAGGAAGAAGAAGTAGCTATGCCTAAAAGACAAGTTAGCGATAATATCCTCTGTGGGACTCTGGCAGTGACGTAAACCAGAGCACCTGCACGTCAGAGCTGGTGGATTGCTGCTTTGATTTGAAAAAAACAGATTGCATACACGGAAGCCATCATGATTTAGAATAGTGTTATTCACATACGTCTTCAAACTATGAAAAGGTTACTAATTGGAATTTTACTTGATATTTTTACACCACAACGTATTAGTTCTGCCTTTATCTTTTTACAAAAAAAGAAGAGTGTGGGTGATACTTAACTTCAGAGCAGGAAGCAGATAGCCCTCTGCATCCAAAGTCTTGATGCTTATCCTGCAGGTTTCGTGTTGCAGACCTTGATTCAGGTTTGACTGGCCTCGATCCAGTTATGAAATGTAAACAGTTTACAGAACTGCTCTTTCTGGACAGGGCTAAGGGCTATTGCTGGGAGAGGTAACTGCAAGTCAGAGCGTTCTTGTTTATTGTGCTGTGAGCCAAAAGGAAAATGAACCAACAGTTCAAGGAAAGTCAGCTAAAAGAAACGATATAGGTCTCTGGCTTTTTTCTTGCATACATTTACTATTGACACATTGTAAATGATTCCAATACTGATGTGGATTATACAAGATCCATTGAATGTTAGCTCCTATGCTTTGAAAGAAAAAAAACTCTACCTTTTTTTCAGAATGTTTGATCATACTTTCTACCATGAAAGATGTATATCATACTTTGAGTAGGATTGTGTCTGTTCACTTTACTTCATATTTAGTCATAGTTTTTGTTGGTCTGTGTGAAACTTTCACTTTGTGTATTAACCACATATTAGGGTCTTCTTCAATCAGGAAAGGTCAGGCTAAAGTATTGAGTCATATGTTCCTTAAATGGAGATACACTGTGTGCAGAATTATTAGACAGGTTGTATTCTTGAGGAATATTTTTTTTTTATTGGGCCACAATTGTGTTCTCAATCAACCCAAAAGACTCCATAATATCAAAGTTTCATATTTTTGTAAGTTTATTTTATTTTATTTTTTTTATTTTTTTTTTTTTTTAGATTTGGCCATTTTATGAGGATGTCTGTGTGTGCAGGTAAATAATACTGTGCAGAATTATTAGGCAACGTAATAAAAACAAATATATACCCATCTCACTTGTTTATTTTCACCAGTTAAACCAATATAACAACTCAAAATTCATAAACAAACATTTGCGACATTCAAAAACAGACAACAAAAAAAACAAATCAGTGACCAATATTGCCACCTTTCTTCACCATGACGGTCAAAAGCCTCGCACCAATAGATTGATCTATTTGAGATCCACATTGCGTGCAGCAGCCACCACAGCCTCCCAGACACTGTTCAGAGAGGTGTACTGTCTTCCCTCCCCGTAGATCTCACATTTCATTAAGGACCACAGGTTCTCCTTGGGGTTTCAAATCAGGTGAACAAGGGGGCAATGTCATTATTTTTCTCCTTTTAGACTTTTTCTGATGTGTATTTTGATGTGTGACGGAGCTTTGTCCTGCATGAATATCATGTTTTTCTTGAATGATGCCGACTACCACTGTGTGAAGAAGTTGTCTTCCAGAAACTGGCAGTAGGTCTGGGAGTTGATCTTGACTCCATCATCAACCTGAATAGGTCCCACAAGCTCATCTTTGATGATACCAGCTCAGACCAGTACCCCACCTCCACCTTGCTGGCTCCTGAGTCGATAAGAAACTTGCTGCTCTTTACTGATCCAGCCTCATGCCCATCGATTGATCCTTCTCAATTCATGGGGAGTTATTTTGCGTCTTTTTTTTCAACACGCTTCTTGCGCCCCTGTTGGCTATTTGCCATGAACCGCTTGATTGGCAATTTCCAAACTGCTGCACCCCTCTGCAAGACATCTGACAATTTTTGACTTTTCAGAGTCTGTTAAATCTCTTTTCTGACCCATTTTGCCAAAGGAAAGGAAGTTGCTTTATAATTAAGCACACCTTATATAGGGTGTTGATGTCAATAGGCCACACCCCTTCTCATTACAGAGATCCACGCCACCTGATTTACTTAATTGGTAGTTCGCTTTCAAGCCTATACAGTTTGGAGTAGGACAACATGCATGAAAAGGATGATGTGGTCGAAATACTTATTTGCCTAATAATTGTGCACAGATTGTACAACTTTGAATCCATCTATAAGAAGGGAAAACCACTTACAATAGCAACTGCCAACAGTACAAGGGTGCAGCTGTGAATGCTTGGTAGAATGGTGGAGTAAGTTTTTGTCAGGAGGTTGGGTAGACTACATTACCAAAGTATTGAACATGCTACTAATTTGCTGTTAAATCAAAATAAGGAAAATAAAATAATTATTCATTAAAAAGACTTTTATAAAATAATAATTTTGTGATATTATTTGGGGACTTTATTGACTGGATCAGTCCTTTCCCCTAACCCCTTCAAATGGGGTCCTTTGATTTACCTTATAATAAAGCAGTCAGTCAATGAGAAATTTATTTGACAATCTACAAAATTTGAAGTTTAACTAATAGACATAAATCATTTAAAATACAAATGTTATATTACCTTTAGAGCTAATATCTGAAAAATAGGTATAAAGAAGTAAAACATGTTAAATTACCGGCCTTCTCCTATACCTACTTTATATTGCATGCATTTTTCTTATTACAACATTTTTTGAGTTCACATCATATACAATGGCTAAGACATCCGTACTGTAGTTTTTTACCACCCTACTTCTGTCTGCATCTGTATAAGCAAATGATGAGAAAACCTGAAACAAATAGTTTAGAGTGAGGGTTACCATATGAGGTTCATTTAAGTAAAATCTCTATGACATCAATGCAATTTTAAGAGTTTTATCGAACAAAATATCAAAAAAATGAATGAATACTAATACTTTCCCAAGGAACTATGTAAAAAAAACACACACTGTGCTTTCAGTTCTGAGAGGATAGCTTCATGTTTTGCATATTTAGCATTGCATGTGCTTAAAGCCCCCTGTTGCCCCATGATGTGGTTGTGGTGTCTCTGTTGTCTGAGCCTGAATGCAGCAGAGCCTGCTGTTGCTGTTGTTCTAAACCTCAGCACAGGAAAATGAGGTGCTTTGAGGAAGCAGACACATATCTCCAAGGACACATACCACCAAGCAGATCAAAGGACTTTAGAGGGCACGTTTGATGGGGAAACCACACTGGCTTTCAAAGCAATATAGTCATGCATCTCACCAGCCCATCAAGGCCCATGAAAGAAATTCTAATACGTCTGCCTGTCAGTTAATTGAAGTCCTGTTCTGTCCCTTGAGGGAGGATAGGAGGCTGGTCGTTAGGGAGCATCTTTGTCCTGCTGCATAGTTGCCATTAATTATTATTCCTCATTCACCCTCTCGGAAACATTCTCTATTGCTTGAGTGTGTTTGTGTGCCTTGTCACCAATCTGTTGTTTTTGTGAAAACACACTGATGTCTAACAGAGAGCAAGATCATAGGTCCAAATATTCACTCGCATCATATCAGCCTACCTTTGGGGGAGTTGTGTGTTTGCCGAGGAAATGTTTGGTTGTCAGCACTGTTGCATTTGATCATGTGATGGGGCTTCAGAGTCAGTGATGCTATTCTGCACCAGGATAGCAGTACTCAGTAGAAGACTGACTTCTATTTGAAAGTAATCAGAACAGGCAAAGATGGACCACTACGTTGTTAGAATAACAGTTGTAGATTAACAAATGCACACATACAAAGAGAAGTCCTGTCAATCCATCCTGCAGAAGGCAATCTGCGGGAAGTCAGTCTTTTCTGCTTGTGAAGCTCTATATCCTGTAGGAAGTGATGAACGATGGCAGCCGATCTGAACCACAGGTCGGTGTAGGGCTTGTGTGGTATAGTTTGAAGTATACATTTGATCATTGCAAAAATATTCACAGCTCAGCCAAACAAGCGTGTTTTAGGGTTATCTTGTCAGGGATCACATTTGATATGCAAACTGGTGTGTGTTTTTATAGGTTCAAGTGTCTGTTTAACCAGTGAGAACCAAGATGATGCATTCCACTGACAATCCTGACAAATTATATCTTAAACCCTTAGAACCTGCAATAGGCTGCAATGGTATCATAGTGTTTCTGCAGCTGTGTATGCCTGGAGTGCTTACAAAGTTTTCCCCTTCAGTGCTGGTCAGAGGTTTCCATACAGTCATCATCAGTCTGACACAATGTACTAAGAGCTTTTCAATGTGCACCGATGTACAGTATCTATAAGCCTGTAGCCTATTTTCCTTAGTTTACTTCTGGTCAGAAGCCTCTCCCTGTTAAAAGGGTCCAATGTAGCAAGCAATCAAGGTGTTTTATTCAATATTGATTTTGTGGATACTCATAAGTGACCGGCATCCAGCTATACTCACATGACAATGCGGAGTGGCAGCCCAGTGGGGGGAGTGGCTGCCTATTGGTTAGGGCATAGAGCTTGGGATCCTGAGCAAATCAATAAAATTAAATTGTTATTTTGATTTCCAGGTGAGGGGAAAAAAGTAAAAAAAAAAAAAAGCCTTGTCAGGTATGAGTGCAAGCTACAAGAACATGTAGAAGAGTGCAGCAGATTTTGGACACAGGTTTTGGATTGAGCATTTTCTGCTGATACATTTTGCACTCTGTTGTCCAAATATCTTTGTAGCCATTGACCAGTTTTAATAAATGCTTTTTGAATAATCTCACTGTCTGTATTGCCTGAATACTGGGTCCTCTGTTCTGAGTCTTTACAATTACAGCTTGCAAAATCAAGCATTTGCTAATAAAATCCATACTGGTGGTCTTTTAATATATTATGTTTATTAATAAATATAGCCTATATTTTTGCAGAAAGCTTTTTTGTTTTGGAAAACTGTGGTATATAGTTTGACAAAAGTTTATTATTGCCACTTTTTAAAATGAGAATCACTGTTATTTTCATTTGATCTGGGATAATACCCATTAAAAAACGATTTGTCATGTTATTTATATTTAATAGCAACGCAAGCCTTATGAAGACTTTCAGTTTGTAGATGATAATTAATGATATACTTATGTATAATATATCCCATTTCAGTCAGAAAATCCCTGTAATTATT
>NW_015150869.1:105458-112459 GCF_000732505.1 Cyprinodon variegatus | reverse complement strand
TGTAATAGTAATGTATATAAAGTGTTCATAAAAGAATAAAATTTAGACGGTTTGTTCGGTCAACAATACACTCTCTGGAAATATCGAAGTGGACTAAATTCAGGTTGCTGTGAAAAAATGATAGTAACTTTGAAGCAGAACTATGCCACACTGCTCCACTGAGAAGGAGTAGTGAGCTTCAATAATTCTACATTAGACATCACCTAAATATTTAGAAAAATGTTCTAGAACTCAAAGAACACATTTTAGACTAAATATTGACCAAACTTACCATCGTTGTTTAAACAATCTAGACATTGATTAGACATATTGCCAATGAAAACATGTTCAGTGGGAAACACTGGGAGCTCCTTGTTAGATCTATGGTTTATTGCCACAGTTTTCTGTGATCTCAAAGTTCCTGTTTCTCTGTGACCTGCTATCTCCAGGCCAAATGACCAGTTTGAAAATCGAAAGGGAAATAACCTACATTCCTACATAATCACAAGAGCTATTTACATATGCAATCGGAATTATAATGCAGTCCACCTAGAATCATTGAATGATTTTTTTGACAAAAGCTCTTTCTGCCATTTACATGCCTAAGATGCAATGTGGTTAACTTCTGCTGGAGGACATGCCAAATGAAAGCATTTGTTCCTGGGGTTTCAGTGTAGGCAAGAGGAGCAGGAGAGAATGAAAAACCAGAAGGGGGGCTGAGGAAAAAAGTTCAAAGTGAACAAGGTCAAGCTTAAGGTTCAGCCTCTCAGTGCTTTTCACAGCCTGGATGAATACTCAACCGCCAACTGACTTTCTAATTGGATAGGATCTTTATCAGATATGTAGTTTAGTTATAACAATTATTATCGATCATTTTATTCTTTCCACTCAGTGTTTTTTTTTTCCCCAAACCAGCAGCTGCTGGTTGCTCTTGATTCTTTTCAGCTTCTTGCAGCTGTCCTAAAATACAAAATGACAGCCAAACATTGTCCTCCACCCCTCAGTCATAAAAAGGCTCTTCCTGTTGCATTCTGTCTCTAATGGATCAAAGGTTTGACCTGTGCTGCTGAGTGACCTTTCACGATTCGTGCTGTCCCTCCAGAGTGGGGACCTTTGCCGGAGCACCTGAGAATTACCTTGACAGCAGCGTTGTCGGCGGCTGTCACAGTGCCACTGTCTGTTTGATGTCACCTCTGACATCAGCCTCTGTAGCAATCGTCAGAAAGATCTGACACTCATGCTGGGCGGTGAATAATAGAATATATCCAGCGGCCTGAGACCACCATTGTCACTGGTCCTCGCCTCTGATAAAATGTACCCGTACATACCTACAGTGGTGATATCCTCTTCCTGTCTCTTTCAGGGCACAAAGCAAGGCGTCAGGGGCCAACCATGGGAAAGAGCTGTCAACACACTGGCTCAGCTGGCAGTGCACAAGGCTCCCTCAGGGCCCATGGTCGACTGAAGTGGAGAGTTAAGGATGCTGAGGGAGGATAAGGGATGCTTACAGGACCAGAAGAATCGTTACTCTGATGAACCTCTGTCAACAGTGAGAACTGCCCAAAAATGCTCAGTGTGCTTTGTTTTCCAATTACCATATCACCTTATCAAAAATTATTACACTATTTATTACACAATAAGTTTTTGTTTTTTCATTTATTTGATCATTTGAGCATACAAAGTTTTTTTTATATAATAACCCCTTTAAGAGGGACTTTATTGACTTTTATTTTTTTTACTTATTTGGTTAATTGTACAGCACAGCCCTTAACAGGTATTTACCCTTAGTTTATCTTAATTCAATTGGATTCTATTTTCTAAAAAAGACGTCTGATTAATCATAAGGTATTTAAGTTTCATTTTGCATGCATTATGAGGCAATACCCAGCACCACCTTTTAATGTGTTAATATTATTAACAAAAAGCAAAAGCATATAATAAAATAATACACATGCACCAAAATCCAACTTAGACATACACACCTATAGATTTTGTAGCAAGGCAGACAACAGTAATAGTTGTGAAATATTGTTTCATGCTTATAATAGGCATTAAGTAGTTCCAACTCTTGGACAAAGTCCACATTGAAGATCTAATGAAATTTAAATTTTATCCTAGCATAAAGAGGTGGATTAGTTCACATGGAGGCGATTGTATTGTGATTAGCTTGGTATGGGGAAATGGCTATCCTAAACAACCATGATTTTTATTGGGGAGAAAAAATCCTGATCGTGACTTCCTTTTATTAAACACCTTTAGATTTTTGCAGGGTTTTCCTTTCACAGCCCATGGTAACCACCTATGCATCACAGTTAATCTATACAGGAAACAAGTTGTCATTGCTGTCTGGACAAAATTCATCAAAGTCACTGTCCTTGTGGAAAACATATGTGTGAGGCATCATCTGCTGTGGATTACTAAACTCTGTGAATGTCTGTGGGTTGACTCCCACCCCCATAACTCCAACAAATGAGAACCTGAAAACCACATCCTTTTGAATACTTATAATATACACAATGTCTTTTAGTGTTTATTCCTTGAAAATGTTCATATTTGTTTACATTACAGCTACAAAACTGTATAAAGTTAAATGGGATTCAATTTGGCAGATCAACTCAAAGTAGCTATATGTATATATATGTATGTATAGCTATTGTATTTAACTCTGGAAAGCCCAGAGATACGAGAATTTTCGTCAGTCTCCAGTGCCCCCAACAGTACTTAACAACTCATGATTCCCTTTTCAGATGTAAAGGCCCCATTAGCGCTGTCATTGGAGAACCATTCCACCCGTTAAGTTTCACTATTAGCTCAAGCCTCTCTGTTGGTGAGTGTTTTACCTGAGAGCAGAGGGGGGGAAAAAAATCATATTTGTAATTAAATATAACTAGGTCTACGTAATCAGTGATGCAAACACCGGAATGATTTCAGCGGAGCCACCAGCGCAGCGATCAGACGATCTGTACAATGAAAATAGCTGCATGAGCTGGAACGCTGTAGAGAGGGAAAGCAAGAGTATTTATACAATAATGACCATCTGCCCTATTTACTAGGGGGCAAATATAACTCAAGCGATCTCTCCTCCGCTCCGAGACAGCATCGTGAGACTGCAGACTGTTGGCAATATATTCCCAGAATCGGCTTTCCGGATTAATAACTTGTCGGCAGATTATTTATTCTACAAAACAGACACCTCTCCGCAACCACAGTAAGGCACGCAAAGCTAAGCGACCGTCTGCAAGTTGCAAAATAATCAGGGAAAAATATTCAAAAGTGTGATCAAGGAGAGGTGGGTTATTATCAAATTAATTTCATGTGTATGTCATATCATGTCTTTCATATCACATTTATTAAATTTGAAAATAATACTTTTCTGAGGAATTTCGAAAGCTTAAATGACAAATGGAACCTCTATTATATTATTAGAATAAGTATAAAATGAGCAATGACTACACTATAGATCATTGTACTGCCACCAAACCTGTAGGATACATAGATAACCTCAGTTGGATCATACTACAACTCTTACTTTGGGAAGATAGGACAAACTGTATTTTTTGAGATTTTTTCTTTGTTATTATAAGCATATAATAGCCAATATTTACACTTTAGTGTAAATATTGTGTAAATAAGTTGTATCACAAATAGATAACCTCATCTAGTTCATACTACAACTTACCTTCAGAATATGTGCTAACCTCTGCAACAGAAACCACAGCATTGAGCGTAGTGTGCACTGCACAAAGTAAACCTGTCACAAATGCAGGAAGGACTCACCTTGGGTTTGTGAAAACTGCTAAACGGGACAGTTGTAGGTTCATATGTAGTGCTTTTCCTTGGGTGAAATAAATGTAACTCCAATACTGCAATCATACTGTTTGTCATTTTCTAACCTGAAATGTTGAATGACATGAAAAGGCAAGACAAGACAAAATACAGTTATTCTCTAAGTTGTTCTTTCTTTCACATAGTGAACTTTGCAATATAAATCTCTGAGTCTGTTGGTGAAGGGACAATATAAATAGGCTCTGCCTTGCCTTGTTGGAAAAGCATGGTTATGACCTGTTCTCAGCTCAGGAACTAGGACCCGTATGATATTAGGTTGTTCAATAGGTTTGCCTAAATAAAGATGTAGATATGACTTATCAATATATTCCTGCAAAAAGGTCTGATGTTGCAGGGAAAGGTAATGAAAAGTGTTTGGAGCATGCTCTTGTTCTGATGCCAGTTTGTTTCAACCTTTTTCCAGTCTCGTGTAGAAGGGCTGATCATATCACTGGCTGGTTATTTGCATTACAATAGGGACAGTTAGCAAGGTAGAGTGAAAACACAAACATGAAGAGGGGAGGGGGGCTTGCAGGAAAAATTATATTCACTTGGACTTCTAGTAAGAATGTAAGTAAAGATAGGCATGTAGAGACCGACCATAAAATCAAGATCAGCATCTGCAGTATAGCTGTAGCCATGCCGATACATCTATCTATCTCCTGCTCCATTCTCCCCTCATTTGTGAGCAGGACCCAAAGATATTTCTTAACTTGAAGCAGGACTTCTCCTCCAACCGAAAGCCCGGCACACACTGTACGATTTTCAGGGCGATTTTCCAGCCGTGCGAGAATCTTTTGATTGGGCCGACTTTTAGCCCGATCCTGCGCTGTGAGTCGTGTAGTGTCAGGGGGTTACGAGGAGTGATCAGCCTCTCACAACCACCTCCCGATCAGAATCATGAGGTTGGGACCGTCGTGGGCAAATCGCTCATGGCGCATGTGCAAAGAAGGATTCTTCTTTTCATTCTCCCTCTCAGATGTAAACACAGCAGCAGGACAGGGGTGCAATGAGTGAAATCCAGTTCTGTCTGTAAAATTGACAGACCGTAGTAGCCATGTTTGCTCAGCCATGTCTTTGTCCAAATATGTCGTCGCCTTTTCTTTTCAGGGCTTTCAGCACAAAATTGTACAAATTCCCAAGGCAGTTCACTATAGTGAGCTTCATATTCCCCTTCTATTTGTTTGGCTTCTAGATAGATGAGTCAGAGCAGCTCCATCTCACTGCGGAGCTGAGTCCGACCTGGTTTTTAGTCATGCAGTGTGAGAAGGCAGATCGCTTGAGAGCGTCGGGCAGAACATAAATCGTGAACTGTGAATGCTGACTTTGACATGTGCAGGTGATAGAGACGGACACGCTGTTGAGTGAGGAGCAGTTGGAATCCGCACGATACTCTGATCCAGACAAAGCGCTACTTACAGGCGCAGACCTCTGTCCTGACTGTGCTGTCTGTTCACCTGGTATTCTGTGCCTGGCTTGTGGATCCCACCTGCCCCCCGCTCAGCAGGGTGTCCGTCTCTATCACCTGCTGGAACAGCTCCCCTCATCCATGCTCCTTTTATTTTGGCTTCAATCAGCCTCTGCTGACCCCTGCGCTCAGCATTTCAAGAACCTCTGGCTGAATTCTGGGTTCGCTGCCATGATGCATCACAAAATTTCTTTGTACAAGACGTGATTTTTCTTTAAAGGAGGTATTGTTTTGTTTGTGTGCCATACAGTTTTGTTTTTTATTTTATTTATTCATATTTTTCAGTTGAATGGAAAATGCTTATTTTACAATTTGAAAGCAGTGATCGGTAATGCATTTTCAGTTTATAATGCATGCACTTTCATCTATGTATTTATTTTAATAAATGTATTATTATAATAAAAAGTTTATTAATGATATTGATATTAATATTTTGTTTTTTGAAAAAATCCTAAATTGTTATGTCTTGGTTCAATAGGCTATGTTAATTTCAATATGTTTTAATAAACATTTAACCACTCCAGCCCACGGCTTGTAGCAAATTAGGGTTGTTTTTTTTGGCCCTCTGTGTTTTTGACTTTGATATCCCTGCTCCAGACTAATTCTCATGTGTCATGACATATTTTAAGACAGAAAGATGTTTTCACTTCAAACTAGTTTACCTAGTTTTGCATGCTATCGCTATGTTCAGAGATTAAGACTTCTACATATTTGGTGACACAATGGTAAGCTTATAAAAGGTAATGTCTTCTGATTCTTTACTTACCTGAAGCATTAGTTTTTGCCTTCTTAAAAATGAAGTCCCTCAAATCATGTTGTCTGTGCCGCTTGGCCGTGATGCTGTTCAGAATACCGTCACCTGCTTCACTAGTTGTGCCACTGAGGTCGAAAATGAAATCGCATGTGGCCTCTGGGCCACCATAATTTGGTCAGACTAATTGTAAGCGCACAGCCTGCCAAATGTTGATAGGGCAAATTATTGCCATTACTGTTAATATATAGTAGACATTTACACATTTAGTGATAAAACTTTACAGGAGATGGTATGGGAGGATGGTCATTTAAGAAGGGGAATGATTTTTAAGATTTTTTTTCAAGAAGTACTCAAGTACTGTACATATGTTTGTAGCTTCGGCATGACGAGAGAGCAGCTCATGCAATAAAGGGCTTGGATAACGAATAATAACTCCCTCTCAGAAGGAAAACACCCTGTGGCAAATAGTTTGATATCACTTCGACATAAGAACCCACTAGAACTATTTTTTTTTTGCTCATCCACAATCTTTTGATGTCAATGATGAAATGATCGCACAGCTGTAGCGTTTGGTTACCACAAACTGTGTTTGGTGTGAATGCACCCTGAGGGTGAGGAGCAACTTTCTGTGGGACAAAGAACCAAACTATACATTTAAAGGTGCCGTAGAAAGTATAATTCATACATCCATGCACTGTATTCAAATAGTCTATTGATAATTCATACCATTATGCAATTAAAAAAAATTATAGCAAGACTTGAAAAGTAGAAAGTTTTGAAATGAGCAAATATGTCTGTCGATCTGTAAACATGCCCCAAGCACATGCCACCTCTTCTTTGGGGCATGTCTACTTGGGCTTAGGGTTGGGATACTGACCTACATTGTTTGGGTTTTGATATGCACAGACAATTATACAATTTTTTTCTGTTCAATATATATTTATATATATATATATATATATATATATATATATA
>NW_015150869.1:99093-105412 GCF_000732505.1 Cyprinodon variegatus | reverse complement strand
TATATATATATATATATATATATATAATATACATTTTCTTCCGTAGAGCCATTCTAGACAAATTTTTGTTGATATCTCTCATTGAATCCCAATAACATACAATGAAATTAACACCTGTAATGATAGTCTTGATATAAAAAAAAAGCATGTTACTGATGATAAATCAAAATGAAACTACACAAAAATGCATTCTGTTTTTTCTTTAAATTTCTTTCCAAACATCCCTTATCTTATATATTATTTCACTCTTTCTACACCTTTAATCTCTTTACTCATTCCTACTTTTTTTGGGGCTTTCACTAAGCTGGAGAAAAAAAATGCATTCCTTATTCCTTGAATACACATAGAAATGCTGGGTTTTCTAGTGTCAGCACTTCTTAAAATGGACCGCTGCTGCTGCAGACGAGCCAGCTGAGGCGAGATGGGAGTAGAAGGAAAATCTGCGCATTCTGCTAAACTCAGGAATGGGTTTTCTGTAAACCAACTTTGTTTGAAGAGATTTGGAAGGTGGAGGAGACATTTATGGCTTAGCAGAAGTAATCAGACCACGGCAGGAAAATAAAGATAAACTTCATGAGATGTTCATTCTCCTTAGCTTGTTTGAAGGTTATCACTAAATGATGACATCAAGCTAAAGGAAAAGTGCAAATCTTAACTTGGTATTATTTTGCTAGTAGGAACACTGAGAGCCAGTGTATCAGGATTTTGCAAGGAAGCGGTATTATTTTAGCAATCACTTATAAAATCTGTTATAAAATCTATTATTTCCTATTATTTGGCCTGTATGTGCCTGGATTTGTTTCTGACACAGATCCCCATCTGGTTGCGCAATTATGAACCAGTAAAACTATGGAACTGACTGAAAGAGGCTAATCATAGTCCACACTGTCAACTAGTTTAAAAGTATTTGGCAAACTGACTAAGGCTAACAACACAGAGCTACATTATCAATTTATGACTGCACAGTTTGAGTAGTAACAATAATGAATATCTAATTCCAAAAATGTTTCATTATTTCAATAAAGGTCCAATTTATATATTCAAAATCTATTTTAGTTCATAATTATCTAGTTTATCCACGCAATGTCGACTGAAACTGTAAAACAAACCTTTAGTTTAGTTGCGCACTAGGCTACAAACTAACCTCAGAAACTCAATGGTTGTTATCATTGTTTTTAAATCATTCATATCTTATTCTTGTTATTCTGTCACTTTTTTTCTTTCCTACAAAAATACTATTAGATTGTATTTTAAATGGGCAGAAGTCTCCGCAGTGCTTAGGTGAGTAAGAAGATCTTAGCTTACATAGCTACTTTAGCAGCCTTGATTGGATGACTGCCAAGAGGAGGATGACTTCCTTTCTTTAAATTAATGATGCATTGAGTCCAAAATATCTGAAAGAATATTTGCTACTGCTTCTATGAATATAATACAACTAAGATTCTAACAAATATGGCCAACAAATGTGTCCTTGTTTTGCCCTATTTGAAGGATTGGTCCAGAGTATTCTTCAAGGTCAAGCGTGGGGTTTACTGCCCCAAGTGCTCTGACAGCCATTGGCACAACAGTACTTCTCCAATATTCCTCATGTTTTGTTTTCTCAATGTTTTCATTATTTGGGATGGCCACATAGATCACTATGGCCTTCCTTTGCTGTCTATCAATGATCAAAATGCCGGGTTAGTTGGACCTAGGTTCTTGCCTGGTATGGTAGATCTGGGCATCTATAGCTGTGGTGCTCAAGGCCTGCTCCTGAGCTGCCATGATTAGTACTTGTGTGCTGTCCAGGCCTCTCCAACCATTGGTAGCATGTGGTCATATCGCCCACTTCAGCTATCTTTCGGTGGCACACACTGAATACATATATATACATATATATATATAGATCGCCCACCATTGATATAGATCGCCAGCCTGGTCTAACTGGGTTGCAGGATACAGACACTGAATAGGGACAATCCATATACACTGACAGAGAGGAAGTTAGGAAAAATATAATTTTTTATTGTCAATTTATTGACAATTTATTGTCAAAAAAAGATTGCAATGTTATTTCTTAATCTTGTCATTTTTGTCAATACTGTGAATAAATACAATTGTGTCTTAATTTTTTTTCCTGCTGAATTGATGGTACAAGCCACTGATTTATATTATATTAGCATACATCAATGCTTAACATTAGCTCATAAGTGCAATGGATTTATTTGTTTTAACTGCAAAACCTTTGTGGCAGATTATAATAATATCGATGATCTTGCAAACAAAGAAGAATCTAAAGTGGGTATCTAGAAGCAGTGGTCAGGAGTTATTCACAATTAAAAACAACTTTGAAATTGAAGCATGTTCTAAAGGTTTAAATTGCCTTGCAGTTAAGATATAATAATTTTAGAAAAAAAAATAAATAAAATCTGAATCAGTTGATAAACTACTTTAACACAGTCCAGTGTGATTTTCCAGTATACACTGGTGGCATACTGTGACTGCGGTTGAGTTCCTCTCCAACATTAAGCTTTATATTATGATCCAGACATCAATAGTTTTTATTTTCCCTTTCTCTCTGGAGAACTGAGCCCAAAAAAAAATCACTTATGTGATTTTCTTTGTTTTCTTGAACATTAGAGCGTTGTGCTCATACATAAATGAAGAAAAATATATTATCTGTCAATTTTTTTTCACTTTATTTAACTTCTTTCGGTATAAATAATTATTTCATTACCTGCTGACTTAAGGCAAAATCTGATTAAATAAAAATCCATGATTGTGATTTGTAATGGACCAGACATACCCTTTAATACACATTATTATTAGATGTAACTTCACCATACAGCAGAAACATCTGTTCTTGTGTTATTGAATGTGTGTTTCAGCTTTATATTATCCATTAAAAAAAAAAAACCCTAAGACGTTGCTAAAAGGATCACTTAACAGTCAGCAAAGAGGAAGAAAATTAACAATCAATATCTTTTTGTTTTGGTAGTCCCTGCTATCCAATAGCTTGCTAAAATATTTTTTTTTTCCAACATGCTGACTCAGTCAGTTCAAAAGATCCACCAATGCTTCAAGGGTGCTGCATGCACATGGGGACCACCCCCAAATTTAAAAGAGCCTGTTGCTTCACTGATTAGTAGGAATGAAATATTGCATGCTTTTAATCATTCAAAGACACATAAAGAGAGATACATGTGTACACCATTATGCAAATGGAAAATTGCAGTCATGTGAAACAAATTTCAAGACACATAGGATTATCAAAATGAAATAGGGAAACATACCACCCAGTTTGTGCTCGCATCATTTCTGTATGCAAAGAGACATCCAAATGTTCATATGTCATATGAGGCAACTAAAACACAAGGGTGTCCCCCATTGAAGACAGTCATGATTTTTACTCTCCAGATCCATTTTGATGGCAGGGTTCAAACTTCCACTATGTAGAAGTATGCATGCCATATGAACATTTACATATTTTGACACATGGTAACATACAAATCGACAGATAAACACAAAGCAGATGTGTGATTGCAAAAAAAAAAAACCTAATTTAAACGTGAAAAATAATGTATGGATAAGTAATAAAACTTTCTTAATCTTATATCTGACTGCCTTCATCAAGAAACTTATAGGTAAAGAGAGTCCACATGTGTGTATTATAGAGGTAAATAGAGAAATCCAGCTGATCTGAGAAGAACTTGAAGGTTATTAGAACTTCACTGAACAAACAGCTTCGCGAAAAACAAAGGATCATGCAGACGAGTTATGGAGAAATTTGTGCTAGGGTTTTAAAATGGCTGAAAATCAACTTTCTTAACTTCGTCTCATCTCATGGAGCCTTTGTTAAAGGTATAGTAAAGGATTTTTGTGAATTTTCTAAAAGTACCTCCCTCTTCACTTAAAAAAAATGCACAAAAGAACATCCTCCACTATACCTTTAATCAATCAGTAGAGAACAGAAAGAGTGACGCACAACAGCAGACCTACTAAAACATCATCATTCACTTAAAGTTCAAGTGGCATGCTGTTCCTGTCCGGGTCAGAACAAAAGGACCCAATATTCGAGGCGGAGAGACAGTTAGACTTAACGAAACGTCTATTAAAGATGAGCTGTAGTGAACAGTGCTGGCATCTAAGGCAGGAACCTCTGCAGGAGGAGACCACATGTTACATGCGATACATGTACACTTGCACCTTAATCCTATTTATCTTGATATACTGTATATACCTGGATATACTCTATATATATTGCTTATTCTTAATGCACCTTTTTCCTTCCTGTTTGCACCTTCTGTAACTTCTATGCCAATATGTGACAAGTGAATTTCTCCGCTATGAGATCAATAAAGCTCATCTAATCTAATCTAATCTAATCTAATCTAATCTAATCTAATCTAATCTAATCTAATCTAAGTTAGTGACATGTCTATCTGGCAGAGGATGATATTGAACGTGTGATTCACTCTAATAATTCAGTCCGAGTCCAGAGGATGAGGCTGGTTCCAGCCGATTTTCTTCCAACGAGACATGGCGAGCTCCAACCAGATAGTCCCAGGCGTTGGAGTCCCGGAGGTCGGAGGACAGGCAGGAGAGCCAAGATGGCTGTTCAGAACCGAGCAGACCAAGGAAGGCAAGATCACTCAGAGGACGAACCCAAAGCTGGTGTCAAAGACGTGCTTGTTATTCAGAGCCAGATCAGAGGTCCAAAGAGGTGCCAAAGGGAAATTCAGTATGGAATCGGGAAACAGCTCCAGGTTCGGTTAATAGACAGGCAGAAATCCGGCAGGAGTCGGAAGACAGGTCAGGCTCGGACAGGAACAGGCAGGTTCAGAAGTGCAGAGGCAGAATGGGTCAGGATCAGGCAATCAGAACACACAGATACACTAGAGAACTCTCAACATAGGCTTGAATAATCTGGCACTGATGACTGGTCTAAAGGCTGATTAAATAGAGGCTGAAGCAGGTGGATCAGATGAACAGTAATATGCAGCTTTGTGGTGCTCTAAGGTAGCTTTATTTCATATTTACTTAAACAGGCATTTACAACGATACCAGATGACTCATTAAGCGTGCAACACAAATGATCATATTTTCAAAAAATATGATAATTTGTAGGGCGATGCTGTTTCCATGTGTATTGGTAGATCTAAATAGAAAAGCTCACAAAAGAATTCAATGGCAGATGGATTAGACCATCTGCCATTGAATCTGGATGGATTACATCCTTTTTTTCCAAGTACAGTGACCCTGAATATCAGCACCTTTTTTTCAGTCAAAAGGCCAATCATGGTTAATTTTGTTCCTTGAAAACATCAGAATCTTGATCTGAGAACAGTTATTCGCATATGCAGGTAAAGATTCTCAGTCATCCGGGTCATAGTCATTCCGTAAAAGTTTAAAAAAACAATCCACTGGACTTGGTTTCCAAGTTTTGAAGACATTTTGCTTCCCATCCAGGAAGCTTTCTCAATTCAAAATGTCTTGATTCGCATTGAGTTATTCGCATAGTTCATATTATACAAATGTTTTAAATTGTTTATCTAATAGCATATAGATATATATAATTAATGATGAATATATGTTTTAAAGATTAAAAACTGTACATTACCACACTTTAAAAAAAATCCCCTTTTCAAGACTGAGAACTATGAGAACTGTGGTGTTTTTAAGTCCAAAAGTCATCCATTGTGTCTGTTGCTACTCCATCACTCTGTTTCACTTGTGTGTTGTTGTGTTTTTTTTTGTATTACTCTATGGCACTGTCAGCTCTGCATGTAGCTCCTACACATACAGACCCATGCACTAGAGTTGTGCTCTGCTATCTGATGACAGCTGACATTCTTTTTCTGACTCTGCTTTGTCTCTCTGACTGAAATTTATCTTTGGAAACCTCAGAATCTTGTTGTCAGCTACTGTAAAAGCTTTCAGTTTGGCTGTTTTTTCTTTTAATGTTATAAAAGAACGCAACAAAATCGTAAAGTAGTAGCGTGAACTTGTTTTTTCTTTGGAACATTGTGCAAATTTAATATATCTATTACCCAACCCTGTAGGAATGCAAATTGCTATTTAATCAGATAATATTTGGACCGTCATATATCGTTTGTGAACACACAACTGGTGTTACAACAAAGGAAAGTGTGAATCAATCTCAAATCATGGTCAAACAGTGGCACGGGAAGGGGGGTGCTGTGGGGGCTGCAGCCTCCCTCGTCATAGCATCAGCCCCCCATGGTGGGGGGCTGTGGAGTAACATGATATTGTACTTAAAAACATGAAATTATTTATGTATTTATTTTTTAAAAGACTGTATTTGATATGGGATTAAAAT
>NW_015150869.1:75431-97053 GCF_000732505.1 Cyprinodon variegatus | reverse complement strand
TCAAAATTTTGGTGTCGATCATTCGATTTCATCCTGGACACTACAGAAAATGGGCTAAAAGTGTTAAAAACCGGAATTCTCCTTTAAGAGCATCTATGCAAATTAAAAATCATTTAGAAAAAGGACACTATATTTTATTATTTTCCATGTGAATCCCAGATTGTTCATTCTTCCTTGCCTTTTCTAAAAAGTGCTTGAAATCACTCCCACCTGCCTTTATTCATACTGGGTCAGAACCTGGCGTTTAAAAAAGTAGGCGGGGGAAGCAGAATAAGTTGGACAACCTTGTAGCTAAACCAGGTCCTGGAGAGACACAGTGTTCTGCCTCCATCCGTCTTTGCATTGTTAATGATTTTCGATGTCCGGCTGATCAGGCTTAAACAATAATACCTCCAGCTTGTCTTGGTAAGTTTGCTTTAAGGGACTTCACTTAATTTAATTTTCTTGCGACAGTTCTCTCTCTCCAACTTACGTGACTCGACCTGTCAATCAGCTGGACAATGACTGTGATGACAGTTCCTGTCAGCTCTGGGCAGAGGAGAGCTGCGTCACATGATCTCTTATCCTTTTGCAATGCAAAGGTCCTACTGCGCATGTACAACTTTTATTGAAAGTCAATGGTCAATTTTTGCTCCCCAGAGCAGAAATGGGTCACAATCCGATTATCAATTATCCTGCACATCTAAAAAATGTATGAATATATTTCAAAATGTTTTTATTTCATAATTTTATTTTTGTTTGTTTTTTTTAAGTCTTAATCAAGGTCATTGGGTGGGTGGGGTGGCGCCCTATCACCCTCAATTAGCCAGTCACGACTGCATCAGCGCCAGATTATTTAAGCCTTTGGTGAGAGTTCTCTAGCTTACATGAGTCTCCAACTGAGTCTGATTGCCTGATCCTGACCTGTTCTGCCTCTGGACCTCTGAGCCTGCCTGTCCCCGTTTTGATCTGTTTGCCTGTCCTTGGACTACTGGATTTCTGCCTGTGTACAAAAACTGGAACTGATCCCTGACACCATCCTGGATTTTCCTTCAGTGCCTCTTCGTACCTCTGATCTCCTGGTTCTAACTCCTGACCACATCCTCAACACCGGCTTTGCCCTCTGAATTATATTGCCTACCTTCATCTGTTTGGTTCTGATTCCTGCCTGTTCTCTGCCTTCCAGGACTTTAGCGTCTGGGACTCTGGGTGGTGCCCGCCGCGCCGCAAACCAACCTCACCCTCTTTGCACGGACAGAACCATAAGACCAGGTTTGTGACTCACGCATTCATAATCATCCTTATAGATGATAGACGTGGTCACTAACCTGTGTTCTCTTCCTGCAGAGGTTCCTGCCTTAGATGCCCACGCTGTTCACTGCCATTTCAAATAAACATTTTGATAAATCCAACTGTCCGTCTTCCTCGATCATTGGGTCTTACTGTTCTGATCATGACAATTTCAGTTAGAAATTCTTGACTATACTAGTGAGACTCAACTAAACAAAGCTAATATGTAAAAGGAGGAAGGAAAACATGGTTTAAAACCATAATCAATGAGATGATTCAATGATATCACAGTTAAGCATTCAGGATTTTATGTTTGACAACCAAAGTTTATCCTGAGAATTTGGAATGTGGTCAAATTAGCTTTTGACTTATTTAGGGTAAGTGGATTGCATTTAAACCAATTCACAATTCAAATCCAAGAGGTGAGTAAAAATATTATTTGGACAAATAATGTTTTATGAAATTATTTGCTTATCATGAACCAATTGATTCTTTACCTTCTTTGAGTGAGCAATGGCTAGCTGACATGAAGATTCCCATTAAATTTGGTAACCAAATGTAATCAGCATATGAGAAAGCACATTGACATTAATGTTATATTAGTATTTAAAACCTTTAGGAAATAAAGCTTGTTTTAGCATTATGAACAATCGCTCAAATCATATCACCGTAAACACAATAAATTATCAAAAGTCATCACAGAAACAAGTGATTTAGAGAGAGACTCTCCTTGACTTGTGACCTGTACCTCTCTACATTTGGAAGGCTTGTTTTTTCCATCATTTAGTGTCAGCAGCTTAGCATGGCAGGCCCGCAGTAGGGGAGTTCTTTTGTTCCAGCCAGGTACACATATAGGGAATCTTCCCTCCTCCAGCCTTTCAAGCCTCTCCAAGCATCTGCAAGTTCCTGAAACTCAAAGACAAATGTTGCAAACTATCTGTTTGGCAGCAATTTGGTTTTAAATGTCAGCCATTGGGTCCAGTTAGCCTCTGGCTATCATGCAGCATCTGGTCCCTGGACATGACGTCATGATGGTGTCTCTTTGATGTGAACCTTTCACGGGCCCACGAACAGCTATTTTGTCGACAAGGCACCATGGGGGGCAAAGCCACACATCTGTAGGAGTGTCTCGTGATACTGTCTTGGGCTTGGGGAGAGTGGCAGAAGTTTGAGTGTCTGAAAGTCTCCTAACCCAATGGTTATGTTTAGCATAAAGTACGAATATTGTTTGACAATGTCCAAAATTACTATCTTGGTTTATGGCACAAAAGGAGATTTTAACCGCCTTAACAATGCTCATTTTGGTTATGTTACATTTATTTCAACAGTATTTTACAGTATAATTTTTCCATAAAAATATATGGATTTGTGATGAGAAAATTGAGTCAGAAGCATCTTTAAAGGCTGCCACATAATACACAAGTACTTTACCTGCAGCGAAATACATATTTTTGTTCCCTGTTAGCCCTGCTTTGGGGTCTTGTTGCTTTTTTCTTGATGCAACTTCTATTCAGAACTTTTTTCTTGTTGGGTATCCTACTACTGTACTGTAATTGAACAGGATTTAGGTGGGCTTTATTAGTATAGAAATGCAGAGATGCCTTATGTATCCAGCTTTACTTAACACTGTAGTCACGCAGATAAATTTTGGTGTCTTGAGCGACTGAATATGCAACTTTTGACACATAACATTTTATCTATAAATTAGCCAATGGGGCAGTCCTATGCTAGAAGTACTGCATTCCTAGCCTGACGTAGTCCGACTCAATTCTAGTCAGAATATGAGTCTGATACTGCTCCATAGAGCTGTGATTATGGGGCGTGTTTTGAATGGACCAGGAAAAAAAATGCCTCTGCACTCAATTGCATAGACCTACAACCAATAAGAGCAACGGAGTGCCTGACGTATGTTAAGCGACGCATAGTTGTTGTCAACAAAAATCAAAGCGTGCAGTTGCGCGCCTAGAATAAGAAGATGAGCCTTGATCGCGTTTCTCTTTTCCTCTTTTAAAATTAATTTGCTGTCGATATCTTCTAGAACAGACCTAATAGCAGAATCTACTCACCTCAACTCTCCGGCGGCAGCCATTGTTGTTGTCGCCCAAGCGCGCTTTGGTCACGTGGTTGATTACGTTACTGTTGATCATCTGTCCATCATCGTATAAAGCCCGCCCTGACAATTTGATTGGATCGCCAGAGGGTGGGCGATCATACTCGCGCTACTATGGAGCAGAGCCAGACCGAACTTCCCGACCTCAAACCTTGTGGGCGGGACTAAGTTCGGAATGGCACCCAGGCTACTGCATTCCCCCAGGTATTTTAACATTTGTCCAAATTGTGCCAGAGCCCACCATAAGCTCTTACTCCTGTCTACTCCTCTACTTTTAGCTCTTTGCCTGTCCTGCTAGGCTTGCTTTCTGTGCCTCCCTCCCCTGCTTGCTATCGAGCGGTCTTTATTTTTTGTGTTTTACTGTGGGGGCAGACTTCGGCAGCTGAACTTCTTGTGGTGTAGGGAAACTTGGAGACAAAAGAATAGTTTTTCTTGTTACAACCTCAAGAACAAGAACAATAAAAAAAAAAAAGGTCTTCTCCTGTACTGCAAAGCTGTCTTTAAGCTGACAGATCAGGGAAGGAGAGTATTAATCATCGATAGAATAAAAAGTTTTGTACTTAATATGGGGACGATGCAACATTACTAATTACTATTACATTACTATTATTAAACTGTCCTCTTAGAATGGCTTAGTTCTGACTGAATTCCAATCTAATTCTACAAGAAAAAGTAGAAAGTTCTTGATCATAGAGGATTTCCATCCAATCTGAACTTAAGCTATTTTGCAAAAGGTAAGATTTATATAACTACAAAAAGATTGTAATTGTGTATATATGTTTATCCAGACCTTATTCTACACAATATTGATTCAGATCCACAAAAAAAATAAAAATAAAAATACAATTTTAAACCCTGTTTTTGAGGTTGGTAAAACCATTGCATTGAATTCAGTGACAAAAGTAAGATAGTCCACTGGAAAAACATACTTTTTACTGTGTCTTGATGTTCAGATGCTTTTGCAATATGAAGGCCATATGAGGCCCGTTCACTGACTGTCACTATGTAGAGTTACTCCCACCAACTGTTCAGAGAAGTAAGTTGTCACGCTGGCTGTCTTCCTCCTCCTCAATCCGTGTCTCGGCTGTTGCATGTGGCTCAGAGGGGTGATGAAGAGCATTTGAAGATTGATGCAGAGAGGGAGGCTTAAAGATGGAAGAGAGCAGAGACACACAAGGAGTGAAAACAATCTGAGATGGAGAATAAAAATAATGAGAATATTGGGAAAATGATTGAGAAATACAGATAGCTTAGAAGGTCTTTATGTTGTATCCCCTTTATTCTCGTAAACTTGGAAAAATGCCTGAGTATTTGTAATTGGCTGACAGTAAAACTATTGGCATAGGAAATTACAACAAGCTGTGTCCAAAGTCACACACAAACGTGCATAGACATACATGTTATGTTTTGCTATCCTCACAAGGACTTGCATTGATTCCCATTTATTTTACATTCAAATCTATGGCTGAACCCAGACCCTTATCATTGCTCTAACCATTATCAATAGCTAACCCCAAACCCAACGTAACTCAGTTCATACTTTAGTCCTAAACCTAACCCCCAAGCAAAGAACAGAACCTCTCTTCATGGAGAACAGATGACTGGTCCCCACAAATACCAATAAGTCTCCACAAAGTACCCTACAGTATTCTTGGGAAATTGGTCTTACACTAATTTACCTTACAAGGTAAAAAAAAATAAAATACACCCTTACACAAGCTTATTTTGCTCATTCTACATGGCAATCACCATGGTAACCAAATGTACAGAACACAGTCAGGGTAGGATATTTTTAATTTTCAAAGGAATAGAAACAACAATGGAGACGACAAAGGAAGGAAGAGAAAAGAACAGTTCAGAGTGAGAGAACAAGAGTGAAGCTGATGAAAGTGGAAGCAGATGAGTGAGTGCATGTTTGCGAGTGTGTGTGTCCAAGGTCATGCAGCTCAGAGCCATACAATTTTGAGAAAAGGGGGTTGGAGTAAGAAAAGAAAAGGAGCCTCCAGATCTACTGCTGTTTAATGGTGTTTGGTGATTTGTTTTTACTACAAATATGCATAATAACATTTATGCATATTTTGGTGAATTGTTCAGAAACTGTTGTATTTTCTAAAGTAGTTCAATAATAGCAGATTCCGTGAAATTCGGCCCATTATTAACAAGGGGCAAAGGGTGTTAGAATTTAGTGGAAAGATTTGTCCTTTTAAAAGTCATTAAAAAGTATATTTTCTATGTCCCATGCTTTGACACATTCTTTAGGTACTGCTTCATATATTGCATACTGTGCCAAGAACATACATTTTCATCCATTTGAATTTAGTTTTATGTGGCACACCAACTGTGCTGAAAAACAGTTTTGTTTTTGTTTTTTCTATTTTTCTAGCTGAACTCAAAAATAAAAAAAAAATTATATGTTTGTGATTAATTAAAATAGCAATTTCTCTCCAATATGATTCACAAATCTGTCAAAATCTGTGATAGTGAGCACTTTTGTTTTGTATAAATAATCTTTCCTACCTTGCAAGTGTAGCACATCAGACCGCATGATTACTGCAGAGACATGTTTTATCACACAGTTTTGGCTGATGATTTGTAGGTTTATGGTATTGGCAGGTGTATGTCATTGACAATGAACACAAGTGAATATTATTATTTTTTATACATATACATACCGTGATGAGATCCTGAGGTCCATTGTTATGCCATACATTCATGACTTTCACCTATTGTTGTAGAATGGAAATGCACAGCCTCTATTTAGAAGAATCTAAATAGAGAACATTTTAGTTCTCGCATGGCGCGTTATTAAGCACGTATGGGATTTTCTGGATTGGTAAATATGACAGCATGTTCCACTTCATGCAAAAATCTATCAATTTTGCATAGCCTTTGAAAATAAGTGGACCAACAGGCAACAGTCAACAACCTGATTAACTCTAATTGAAGGAGAAGTGTGGCACTGCACCTCCGCCTGGCCATCACAGCTGATATTTGCAATTGTAGTCCATCTGAGTGGTTCCACTGGGTGTGCTGTGGCATCTTTATAAAACAAGATGCACCAATCTCTAAAGTAAGTCTCTAAAAGTGGCCGCTCTAATTGCTGGTCCAACTTCATGTTGCTCTAGAGCAACGTGGATCCTTTCAGGCAGGAAATCAGTTGTTAAAAACCAAGGCAGATCTAGTCAAGTTTACAAGTAATATACTACATTTTTAAACTTTGGATTACATTCTAAGGATTTTTTATATTAAAAAAAATCTGTTCATGCACTAAATTTACAACCATAATAAACATGAGCATTAAATGAAAAAAATAATAATAATGACTGTAAAACTAAATATTCAAATACAGTTACCCATTATGGATCCGGGGGAAAAAGAAGGCGTGATATGATTAGAATAAAGCAGGCAAATGGTTGTACTAAAACAATAAACACTTTACTGGTTATTTGTTCTATTTAAAGCCTACAAGTACACTAACATAGAGCAATGATCACTTATTGAACTGAAACTTAACGATTCTAAATGAATTTCTTTTTGTTTACACTTGTACTTTACAAAATGACAAAATAAATCTGACTTACTCTAACGAGATCTGAGTCCAACCAAGTAGTTGCTCTGCTCTGAAAAGAGTTCTAGTGGCATAGGGTGTCAGGAAATGTGGTCTCAGGAAATGCAATGCAAAGTTTGAGCCATATAGTTGCTTCATTCACACTCAGTGGGAGCAAGGGGTAAGGTTAAACTTTCCAATTATTCAATTAAATTCAGTTTATTTATACAGCACCAATTAGCAACACGTCATCTCAAGGCAATTTAAAGTTCGCCAGATCATACAGTCAAATCTATTAGAAGTTTTCTATCTAAAGAAAACCAGTTGTTGGTATCGACTCATTGACTCAAAGGCAATCCCTCACACTAAGCATGCATATAGCAAACGTGGAGAGGAAAAACTCAGGAAGGAACAGGAGGAAACCTCCAGCAGAACCAGGCTCAGTGTGAGCGGCCATTTGCTGAGGCCGACTGGGGTTCAAGGAGACAGAAGCAACAAAAGCAGCTGTAAAAGGCGGCCTTGTCCAGGAAATACACAGCCAGGCAGACAAGCTGCAAACCAGCTCCCGTGTCGGAGGATGAAGAGAGTGCATCCAGCCAGTCACAGTCAGAGAAACAGGACTAGACTGACAAACAGGCTGATCGCCAACATCTATAAACAAAAGTGTTGATGGCAGCAGCACAGCTGATATTTCTCTCCAGGATGGTGTCACAGCCAAGAAGCCGAGGCAAAGCTCCAATGAGAAATTCCAGAGAGAGCATGTTAGTGATTGAAGAGTGGGAAAATAGAGATGGAATGAACCAGAATGATGAAAAAAGGATCCCTATGTCCTCCAGAAGTCTAAGCCTATAGCAGCATTACTATAGAGATAGCTCTGGATAACCTGAGCCACTCTAAAAATAAGCTTAATCAAAAAGGAAAGTTTTAAACCTACCCTTAAAAGTAGACAGGGTGTCTGCCTCGCTGACTAAAACTGGTTGTTGGTTCCACAGGAGAGGAGCCTGATAACTAAAAAATCTGCCTCCCATTCTACTTTTAGAAATTCTGGGACCCACTAGTAGACCTGCAGATTGAGAGTGAAGTGCTCTGTTAGGAACATAAGGAACAATCAGATCTCTGATATAAGATGGAGCTTGGCCATTTAAGGCTTTATATGTGAGAAGGAGGATTTTATAAAAATCATGCTGTCTAATCACCATCTGGACATGTCACATCTGCAAAGGGAAAATTATTATCTAAGCAAATGAGAAGTGCTTGCTATCACATATTTAGACAGATTTATGACCAATATTTCAGAGAAATTGTTATTTTGTGTAAATAGTAAATGTTTAGGATCTTTGAGTTCAGTTATATAAAAATTGGAAATAAAATCAAATATTGTTGTTTGAGCGGTGCACCAGCACTTCCCCCCACTTCCCAGTCAGTGTGCCATTCCCATCCTATTTTGATGGATGATTTATTGAGCAGTTAAACATGAGATTTTTAAAGCTTGGTCAATAGTTTAAAGCCTACATCTCTACAACTTTATGCTTCCTGCTCTTTATGACTTACTTTCTTTACCAATGGACTCTAACAAACCTCTATGGCCTTCACCAAACAGATTTATTAAGAAAGTTTAATTACATCTAAGTATTTAAGTATTTTTTTGAACGGAGGCGCTTCCACTGGATTTTATCTCAGGGCATCAGAATTTAAGTCGATAAGTGAAAATACAAGAAAAACCCGGCAGTTTTCTAAATTAAAAATTCTAAAAGCCAATGCATCACAACTTGGTGTTTTGTTTTGTTTGTCACATGACATTCCAGGAAAATATATACAATTTAATGTGACAAAAAAGTTCAAGGGGTGTGAATACTTTTTGAATGTGTTGCACCATCTCATTAGGATCCGAGTGGCTATGTACCTTTGTAGAATTTAATTCTTGAATCTGTATATCTGTGTGTGTGATCTGACAATTCCTTTCTCTTGCGTAGATGTGGACTTAACAGGAACAGCTGAGTTAATTTCAGAAACTAAAGCGGGTCAAAGGTTAGTCACCAGTGTAGGTGGCCTCTTGTACCCAGACCACCATCCAACAGATGCCAAATAAATCACAGTCGTGCTGAGTGGTTTGGCAAGCATCACAAGGCTCCCCTCCTCGTACTGCCTGTTTGTGTATGTGTCTGTCAGGCTATCCTTTTTGTTACAACCACACACATGTCTGGGTCAGAAGCAGCAGCTCATAAAGGAACATCTGACCCAGAGATCCTCACAGGACAGGGTCTATAGTGACCTTGAACACCTTCCTGTTTCTGCCTTGGAATTTCTCCAGACCAGAATTAGTTTTTTTTTCCCAGTTATCCCGTGTTAAGTGAAGACTGGTATGTGTAAATATCAACATACCCTAAATAAATGTAGGTTAAATGCCTAGGAAAAGCATAGGGATGTGCAGAATGTTTAGCATTACTAATATTTATTTTTATTTTTATCATTATTCTTTTTTCATATTGATTCACACTAAAACCTCACAAAAATAAAGTATTTTATCATTGCTGGGTAGAGAGTCTTGTGACTCTCTTCCTTATGAATTACCCTAGGCCAACCACAATTTTCCATAAGATAGAGCTGGAAATAATCTGTTAGCAAAGAAAATTATGTTTGTCTTCCAGATTTTTTTTTTTACCTTTAATTTTCCATGTTATTTGCAATTTTTACATAGCGTAAACCAAAATTTCCGTACGACTTTGAAAACCATATCAAAAACTAATCAAAGTTGTTATTCTTACCTTTATTTTTAATACTTAACATCATTTAAGTCACATAGCTTTAAAATACTATTAGTTTAATATTGACAATTTGATTCATGTTGATATTTAGGATTGTTCTGGCATTTTCAAGATTAAGCTAACTACCCATTTTTAACACGCTTCTGCATTTGAATAATCCTGTAGCAGAGTTCTGCAATAAAAAAAAAAAATTATTATTAATACATTAAAATAAACAGAATTGAACCTTACAAATTAAATACAAAAGAACCATAATGAAAATAGCAGATTAAAAAAAAGGTAGACAAAATCTGAAAAAACAAGTTAAAAATGATTGTTGCATTGTAATATGGTGAACAGAATTACTTTACATACTCTAAGTTGAGGGCCTATCTGTGTTAATATTGCACGTTGTCCTTATTTAGGAAGGTTTTTACTAAATTGCCCTATCCTCTGAAAGTTATGAACATAATAGATTCTTGTTTTATTCTATCTACAGTAGTTCAATATCATTTATCATGCTTCTCTTAAGCCTTTCAAATTCACCTATAGGCATGGCATGATCAAATAAGGCCTGTGACTGTTAGCCTGGCCAGCCAGACAAGCGGAAAAACTGGATGGAAAAACCCTCCTTCAGATTCACAGTGCAGGGTCACTACATTGCCTTGGTAATCTATTCAAAACCTGGTAGGATCCCATAATTGTAAGAGATTGCTTGCTGATTTGATGAGTTGCTTTTTGTTACAAGTTATTAGCTACATGTCCTTATTATTTGTTTTACTATTATTTACTTTAGAAATTGGCAAGCACATGCTTTGCTGTCTGTTTTAATTTCTGCAATGATAACAAATTACAAATTTCCCACAGAAAGCTATATTGTTATAAAAGTATCAACAACAACATCACCAGTTACTCTGCCACCTACAATTTTGTGTGAGATTTTGTGTCAGTGTAAAGGGTCGCTTATCATACTCCTTCTTTCATCTTTCTGGTCTAGTTAGTTCAAGAAAACCATGTGTTCTAATTGGATCTGGCCTAAAATGCTTTAAGTAGCAAAACGTGTCAGTTCACCATTCAGGACTCATGACACAATCTGAGCCTAAAGAGAAAGACACCTTTCTGGAGATCTCGGATTAGCTGACAGAAACATGGCACTTGGGTCTCCAAAGGTTCTTTTAAGATTAGCTTTCTTTATTTTATTTGGGGTGGTGATCGGAACAGGAGATGACAGACTGCTATTGTGTGCAGCAGCAGATTGCAGGCAGGTTGTGCTCTGCGTGCATATGGCTTTTACCATGAGGATATGCCTCATAAGATAATTTGGGGATCTCTGTGTTTTACTGCCAGGTTAACCCGTCGCCTCCCCCGCAGCTCCCTGCCTCTTCCATCTCTTTTACTGCAGTGGAAACTTATTAATTTCTGTCAGCTTGTTTTCCTGCTGTTAAGAGATACTAACAAATCACATTATGTTTGTCATGGATTAGGTGTATGGGCATTGCTTCTCCTTAAAGAAAAAAAGGATGAAGGGATCAAAAAAACCCTCACAATCACCTAACCTCAATATGAGAGGAAGCAGGAGTATAATTTGTAATAATGTGCATCATAGTCAGTTTTATTTTCTGTTTTTGACTAATTTAAAAAACGTTAATCAATGAACATTTACTATTTTTTGTGATTAAAAAGATATAGGTCATTCAGGATTTTATGGGGACTATGGCAGAAGGTTGTTGGTTCCAAAGTGAAATATAGGATACCAAAAGGGCCACAATACTGTATTTTCTCATATGAGTGTTAAGTTGTTTGTGTGGCAGAGGATTTAAAGCTGTCACTTTGTAATCACCTCGGCAAATACAGGCTTGGAGAGAGTCTACTGAAGTCTACTAGTAAGACAGCCCTGCAGGAAAATAAGAAGTGACAAGTCACATAACACAGCGTAGGACGTAAATAACTTTTAGACCATTCCCTCTCTCTCCAAGTCTTCTTCATAGAAATGTGAACGATTTTTTTTTTTTTTTTTTGAGGACTTTAAAAGAGTGAGTGAGGGAGAGCTGAGCTGAAATGAGAGAATATCCCTTGCTTTCATCTTGAGAAGAAATCTCTGACATCCTCTCTCACTTGCTTTGATGAAAGCCTTTGGTTTTTTTGGGTGGGGGGATTTATCCTCTTACAGTATAAAGTGTAGCTTGCATGCTCCAGTTTGTGCTCAACTGGCATATATTCATGTGTAATCATGAGGACTGGCACACACCTATCTGGTTTTTCTCACTAAGGGCTGTGTAGGCGACATGGGAGGTTGGGTTTTGTTCATCTAAAACGACTCCTTGAAGATAACTCTGGTGATCAAGCTTGACTTTCGTAAGACCTGACAATCTGGCCTTGGTGTGACTGTGAGGTTGAATCAAAAACTTACCAATAACTGTATGTTGTGGATTTATTTGATATTCTATCCCATTGGGCAATAACAGCTTTTGTTCAATGCCATTGCACATTAGACTCTAGATTTTTTCATACATAAACATATCAGGCACATGGCAGAACAGTATTTATTTCTGTCTTATTTGGTTTTTGTTGTTTTTTTTTTTTGTTTTTTTTTTGTTTAATGCCAACTGCTATTTGTCAGAGTTTATAAAGAAAAAAAGCTCCATACATTTTTCTATTTGCAAAAAAAGAAGGTGAAAACCTTTAAGTCTTTATTTTTTCTTCACAATAACTTGCAATAATCTATTAATGATTTGTCTTTCACATAAAATCCAAACAAAGTCCAATAAATGTTGAAATTCTAAGATAAAAAAGAGTTAATTCCTGGTCCTATTGAAGTACGTAGAAACTTCTACCTCTACCATTTTTACTTTGGTCGTTCAGGGCTCTGTTCAATCAGCTCCAGTCAGGTTGCTAGTGTGAAAGCACCATTGTTGTTGCTGCAACATTGTATGAGCTCAGCATCGTTCACTGCAGAAGGCTGTCACTGGTGGATTTGGTGACACGTTTTCTAGTATCTTTCAACCCTGAGCATGTACATTTCAACACAGACACACATTGTATTTATATTATATCCTTTAAGCTTTACTGTTTTGCCTGTAGCTCTACACCGCTAGTATCTTCCTATGTTTTCCCGTTTCTCTCACAGCCTCCACCACTCCACCTGGCTGGAGTCCAGCAATAGATTGTTAATTATGGTTTGTGCGTGATGCGCGCTCTTTCTTCCAAATACTGCAGCAGCGTTCTTTGGCAGACATCAAAGTGTCGGTGTTTCATTCCACAGGGATTAGTGATGGGAGTGTGATAATGCCCTTGCCTGCTAGGCGAATTAAACGCCCATGGCTGGGTGCAGGTACTAAGAATCAAATGAACACACAACCATACTGGTAGTTGCACACAGTGCATACACCCAAACAATAGAAGGGGAAAAAAAGACACAGATTTGACGGATTCAGACATGTGAAAACAGTGAGACCAGCAGCCTCATTCCAGGGAAATACACAGTGATTAAACTGCGGTCTAAACATCCAAGCTAACTCTCGTCTCTTTCATCTGATTCCTTTCAGAGAAAAAAAGCATTGCATTAGTCAGTCTGTCCATAGAGAGAGTCACAGTACATTGACTGTCCTTCACTCATCTCTCATCTCTCCCCCCATGGCAAATTGGATTTTTAAACGGCTCGTTTTTTTTCATCATTCCCCCGCACTTATAATTGACAGCAGTTTTCTTTCTCACTGTCCATTTTCTTCTGCTTGTTTCTCTCTGCCTGACCAGAAAACTTAATGAAAAAGATTAACTGTTGAAAACATTAAAAGAAAATTTTCAGAAGTCTAGTTTCTATAGCAGCACTCGCCATCATTCCCACAAAGGACAAAATGACAAGTGTTTAAAGGGCTGTGGGGCGTTTTCATGTTCAGTTTGTGTTTTTCTTTTTCTTTTTTTTTTCTTTCGTCATATGAGTAGGTCTCGGGAGACGGGCAGGAAAAACAGCCCTTAAAGGAAAAATAACAGCGTCAGAGGCAGAGACAGAGGCAGAAGAAGTCCGTCCTTGGTGATCAATGCCGGCCCTGTTGTCTGTTCTTGTTTCTTTGTCCACAAGGACAAAGGCGGAGGAGAGAAGGCGAGTGATGCATATGAGCATTGTTTATGGGTCTTATACTAAACACCTGAAGAAACACAGGGTGTCTGCCAATGCATTACAATTTACATGTTCAGACTGCTCAAAAACAGCCCTATTGACACCAAACTGTGTCCAGTAGAAGACAGAAATCAAAATGGGAACCAGCTAATGAACATATTCAGGATTTATATTGGACTAATTCAAAAATAATGTGATCCAGTGTTATGCAGGTTTGCTGTAAGCATCTTTCTGTGTTACAGTATTTTTTGGTTTTCTTGTTTTCATCCTGGTGAAATGACAGTTTTAATATAATCAAATTTCCACTGCAGGTTCTTTTCACTTTGGTAAAGTCCTCTGACTTGAAATAGCGCTATATAAGTACAGGCCATTTACCCTTTACAGTACCGTTTTGTAGGCCTTCAACAATACCAAGATGTATGATGCAGGAAAAAAAAACTTTTTAAGTTTTTAAAAAGGACTAAAAATAGGATTCATATTATCAAATCTTGAGCTATTAGTATCTGTGTTTGGTGTGTAGTTTCCCCCATAAAGGCGTGGCACTCTTTACGTTATTAGGTCTTCTTATTGTAACGATTAGAATATTTCTAAAAATAATTCCACTTTATAACATTTGTTTTAAGAGGAAATAAAAAAAAAATGTTTCAGAAAAAAATATTAAAGGTAATGTGAAAATCAAAAAGCTGCTGGGGTTTCAAACTCCAGTCCTTAAAAACCACAGCTCTGCAGCCTTTAGTTACATCTGTGCTCCCACTATACACACTGGAGTGGCTAAATTACCACTCAGGTTTATCATTAAGTTTAGAAGATTGCTAGTAAAAATGACCCAATAATATATATCTGGTCTGCTAAATAAATAAATTTGATTTGTGACTTAGGGTTCTTTGAGTTTTTGGTTTTCATTTTTGCTTGTTTGTTTAAACATTCTTCTCGCCAGTTATTGTGATGTCTAAGTACTGCTTTGTTTAGTTTCCTTTTCAGAGCCCATGATTTACTTTGAGTTTTACTTATCATGTTGTTCTAAATTCTTAGACACTTAAGCAGCCTACTACTGAGTTATTACTTTTAGAACCTTTGTGCTTTCTTTGTGCTTTGTAGATTTTCCCCATGTTTTTGTTCAGAGCCACCTTAAGCCACTGCCACAAAGTGATCAATTTTATTCAGCTCATCTGCACATTTTAGTATTTTTTAAACCTGATTTTCATACTATCCTTCACATCTCCTTTGTTTATAGACTCATACCCATCTGTTCTCATCTCTCTCCTGTCGACAGTGTTTGCAAAAGGGAAATTCAAAAGAATTCTTCGAACCCCCATGTCAAGCTTTTAGCCAATCACAGCAGCAGAAGGACCTGTGACATCTCACATCCTTTTGTCCATGTAAATTCTATTCTATTCATTCCTGTTACAACCAGCATTTTTCAAGATATTTACACCTGCAACATTTGGTCCACTTTGACCTGACCACAATTAGTTTTCCCACTTGGTCCAGACCTTTTGTTTTGTGCACATGTAAATACATTGAGATGAACCCTGGATGGAGACACACTTTTAAGGTGGTCTCAGTCCAATTCCAAACAGTATACAGTGTTGTTGAATAATAGTACTTATATTGCTTATCACTTTTTTTTTTTCTCCAGGTCTGAACCTCTTATTTGTTTTCAGGGGGAGCAATAATCAAAACATAGTGGCTTTGGCTGAAAAGAAGGTTACAATCATATAGAAGTAAAAAGTAAAAAGAAAACCGTACAAAAAAAACGATAAAACAGGAATAACTTTATTGGCCCACTCCCTATGAAAGCTCTAGAGAACCAGAAGATATTATAACGATTAATAAGGAATAAAAAAAATAACTGATTGTGCTTGATAGGTTTATTTAGTCTACTTGCCTCTGCTGGGGTTGCAGAGATCCAGAGCTCAGGTGGAAAAATCTGTTGACAGGATATGGATTAGTGGAACACTGCACAAATCTAGTTTTTCGGGATTAGTGGCAAGAAAAAATCTATTTCTAAAAAAGAAAATGTTTGACCACAAACAAAAAGGATGTGGTCAGATGAAAGCTAAAGGATTATTTTGTCCTGCATACAAAGTTCTATGTGTTGGAGGAAAACAAGCAACATATTTGGAGATAAACATGCTGACAACAGCAATATACCTTGAGAATCTTAAAAGCTCATAACTGTTACCTGTTTAATTGCAATCATGCTTAGTTATTACAGTATTTTATTTACAAGTCACTGTATGGAAATTATTTAAAGATATAAGATTGTTTTCATGTTTTGCCCATTCTGGTAATCAGAAATGATTACAGTAGATAGCATGGTCCTCATACTCATACCATGCTGCATTCTTTTTGCTTATTTACGGTTGTAGAAGCAGGATTATCTTCTTTACAAGAGCTTTATTAACAGTATTCTTTATAGAGAGAAACATGTATAACTTCATATATTGAATAAGTCTTTTAATCAGAGGGGCATTAGTTAGATCACAAAGTTGAATGTACTAGAATTAAAGAATACATCAGTGTTCATATGACTGCATGTATTTATTATTGCTTCAATGGATTTTATTTCCTGATACTAATTATGTCATTAGTATATATCATTAGTAGTAAAATATAATTTCATTGGCAATGAAAGTTTATGATATTATTAGGAATGTTACTTTTTTTGTAAAAAAAAAAAAAAAAAAGTAATTAAAAGAGTATAAAAAGCCAGGGACTGCAGGGGGGAATCGCCCAGAGATTCACAAATATTCCTAAAGTCTGAGCTACAAATGAACAAGCTACAAATGAACTATTTGGAACAGAGTACATTCTTCCATTAGAATGGCCTAGTCAAAGTTCTGCCCTTATGCCAGGTATAACATGTGCCATTTGCTGCCATCGCAGACAAAAAACTTTGAAATATGGTTGAGAAACATTGAAACTTTCTTGTCAACTTGTTTCTTCTTGGACTAGATTTCCAACAAAGGTATCACAGTTGAATTAGCAGCATTTGCTCATAAAATGTGTCTAAAAGACCCTAATAATAAGTATTCAAAGCCATACTAAGTGTCTGAGTTAGAAATGGAGCTAAATACTTAAATATCTTTTTCATTGTTTACACAAGGCCAATTACCTTGTCAATTTATAGCTTAATTTTTTTTTTTTTTTCTTGGCTGTGATACACAGCATGTTTGTGCTTGTTTGTGTAGTTAGTGTCAGAGGATTAAAGGAAAAGCTGTAGACAGACGGATCAACACAGACAGAAATTTGACCTTTATTTCTCCTTGTACTCTGGTTTAACAGCCCACAGTGGCAATGGAAAGAAAGGCAAAGATAAGGGTTGCAACAACAAGGGGAACGAGGGAGTCTGAAAGAGATTGTGAAAGAAGTAAGGCTAAAAAGAGGAGAGCATATAGGACTAAAAGAAAACACAGCAATAACAAAAAAGGTTAGTGTTAGAAACAGATAAATATCTCTCTCCACCTGTAAACGCCTCCTGCCCCCTGCCTTGCTTTGCCACAGTCCTACTAACACCAAACCAGGCCATCAAACAGCTATCTCTTCTTCTGCCCCCCACTCCCCCCCTTTTTTATGTTTACGCTCACACAGAAGACCTTGATGTTTTTCCAATAATTGGCAGCAGAGGTTGACTTTTTCTTTCTCTCCACTGCTCTCCCCCTCCCTCTTTTTCTGTTTATCTTTTTTTCTTTTTTCTGCTCTTCCTCTTCCTTTAGAGATGAATAGTTGGCCCTGCATCAAAGGCAGGCTCCAGCCGGCCATTCTGACCACCACAAAGGGGCGTTGGGCGCTGGAGCAGGGCCAGGTGCTACACATGGTCACATGGGGACAAGCAGTGCAGATGGGCCCTGCGGAGACCTTGTCGCCCTACACCCCCACGGCTGCACATGAGAGGCCAGCGGCTAAAGTATCAGAGCATGTGCTTCCTGTAAGGTGATCTTGTTGTGCAACTGATTCTCTTTTGTTTCCATCTGCCTTTTTTAAATGGTTTAGTTTCTCTTTGTCTGTTTCCCTGTAGAATCTGTCTTTATACACATCTTATTCACTTTTTTTTTTGTTACTGTAGATTTTTTTTTTTGCTATTCCAAAGCAGAGGTCTGAAACTCGGGTCGACTGTGGAATTAAACCAGCTGAGGTAAACAGTTTTCCCTCATCGGCAGACCAGTGTGTATAAATGTTAGGGAAAACCCAGGTCTAGTTTAGTAGAACATTTCCCCCTACATTCAACAGTCCTTGTTCAAATATATAAGCAGAGCAGCCAAGTTCAATGCATCTCGGGCCAATAAAAATAAATTTCTTTGGAGGACACAAAAACGCGGTTAGATAAAACAAATGAACAAGTCTCTGTACTCAAACATATTTGTAATACCAGGCTTGGTTTTCAGCTCCTTTTGCCAACTGGTTGGAAGAATTTCCCAGAGAATGCCAAGGATTTAGTTACAGTTAATTTGGTTACTTGATTTAAACCTTTTATATCCTTTCACATAAACATAGAGTCAGATCTTTTCCATTGTTTCCCTTGTTTTAAACTTGAGACAACTAAGATTTTAAAACATGAATACAAGGAAACTTTTTTATATATTTCCATTTCTTTATACGTGTTATTTCAATCTGAAAAACTCACATGAATATACAATGACTTTGTCTTTGGCACTCAGACCTCGGCAGGAGACATAGCGCTTAATTTTGATAGATATGCAGGAACAGGAGCAAAGAATAGGGCTGTTTCCCCCCCAGGCCTGAAGCTGGTGGTGGAGTGGAGATAGATGAAGTTGGTCAGTCTGTAGACTGCTGGTTAGCGAGACGGTATGCTGAGCTTTATGGGGAGATCCAGTAGATTGTTTGAGCTGATACTAGAGTTTCACTCAGGGACCTGGAAGATGGAAGTCCAGCTTGGATAACACAGGTTGAGAGATCGTGTCCATGATGAGCAAGCATGAAGCAACAGTGGAGAGGAAAAATTCCTTGCTGTTAAGAAACCTCTGGCAGAACCAGGCTCAATATGGCGGTCTTCTGCCGGACCAGTTAAAGGAATAGTACACCCAAAACATGATTAGCCTTCATTTTCTACTCACCCCCATGCTGAACAACACTCTGGAGTACTTTTTTGATATCTCAAATGTATCTGGAGATCTGGGAGGCTTCTTGCTGTCTGCTGACATTAAAATAATGGAGGTCTATGGTGACCGAGACAGAAAGGTCCATAAAAGTCCACAAAAAACGTGTCAATATTCCTCCATACTGCTCGTCCAATGTATTCCAAGTGTCCTGAGTGGGTAGCATCCAGAATTTACTCGAAACGAAGTCATTTAGAATGTTTTTAGAGCATAAACAGAAGTGTATAGGATTTCCTGAAAGCGCGCACATGCGCGCTCACGACGCTACGGAAGCCGGCAGACCAAACCAGATGAAAGTGCGCATTCAGCGTCTGCTCTGCCAATAATGCAAGCGTAGAAGAAGAAATGTGCTGTTTACCTGTGCAAAGAAAGAAACAACGAAAGAAAAATGTCTGAGGACTTCAGTGTTGAGGAAGAGCATGAGTTCTTTGCCGAGCTGAATGCGCTGGTTTTGGTCTGCCGGCTTCCGTAGCGTCGTGATCGCGCATGTGCACGCTTTCAGGAAATCCTATACACTACTGTTTAACAACATTGAGAAACAATGTTGTTTTAGAGAACATATGTGCACAGACTGCATCATGAGAAGTTTGGTTAGAAGAGTCTTCATTTGAAATGTAGCCAACAGGCCAGTTGCAATTCTGGTGGGGATCAAAATGTAGTTTATACTGTGCCTGCTATCATGCATACATTTTCAGCTGCAGCTACATGTTTAAGATTAGATGTTCCTTTTGTGAGATGAAAACACAGCCAACATAATTTAGGCTGATTCCCTCCTGTTTATGAATTAATTAACTCCATCCACACCTTCTCTTTTGGGGCCTACTGTGGACTGATAACAAACCTTTACAGTACAGATAAAAAAATCATATCCACTTTAGTGGAAAGTTATATAAGTAACTTCATATTCTGACAGCCAGGGTGATGTAACTTTGATTTGAATTTCTCCTAATGCATCACAAATGTCTGTCCCCAAAACCTATAGAAAAAGGAAAAAAAAAAGTTGATTTTCAAATAAAACCTAATGTCAAAAACTAATAGGATGTGAGTGCGCCGTTGCATTTTACGCTACATAGGAGAGACTAATTTGCCTCAGTTTTCATGTTTTGCTCCTTCAAAATTGTCAAGCGTAGCTTTTAAAAGAAAAGATCTTTTGATGGTTAAATATTTTTCTTTTACGGTTGTATAATAAATATTATCAACTTAAATTGATGTCCATTGTAAAGAATTTACACTAATAAGCAATTGGTAGGAAAGAGTCATTAGGCAAAGTCTAGATGTTTCACATGCAGCATGCTACACTATTTTTGTAGTGTTGTAGAAAGGAGCCTTAAGGGCCTTTGTGTACTCAGTAATACTATTAGCAATTTCACTGACTAAACATGAGTACATAGACACACTGCTCTCTCTTAATTTCAGATGTCTTCTGCATTGATTTAGACACTGAAGTGGAAAAGGACACTATGTCTGCTCAACTTTATTATTGATCATTTTTTCATTCAAGGCTTTTCTCTATTTATTCTGGGTTTGTAATATTTTCAGATTCTGCTTTTATGTCGCCACTTAAAGAACAGTTTTATTATTTATTTATTTTATTTCTTTGTATTTCTTTTTTTCATAAAAAATTGAATAAAATAAATCAAAATAAAAAAAAACTGTTTTACTGCAGGACTTTAGCTCTGTGTTCAGCTCTTGATGAGATCCTCTTGAATTCTGGTCTCTTCTCTACTTATTCTGATAAGTTGACGATATGTAAACTGGCAAACTTATACAGGATAAAGAAATTTGGTAACATTTTGGTTGATTTTAAATAATTTAAACTACATGTTTAAAGTGTTTTGGGAGAATTGAAGCATCTTCACTCTCGATAAAGATTCTGCTACAATCTTCACATCCTGCAGAGCTTCTTCAGCTATGGAACAGTTACAAGGAAATTCTGATGTTGCTCCAGGAACGCCACATTATCTGACCTGCCACTTGGGCAAGACAGTTATAGGTTAATCTCCTGCTTCCAGTAAATCATGTTCTCACTGCCATTGTCAGGATTTGTAGAGATTTTTAGAAGGACCCAAAATGCATAGGTGGAGTCAGAGAGGGTTTCTTGTAGATGTATTAATGATGGCAGCAGTACTACAAATCCAAAGGGGAAATCAGGAAAGGAACATAGGATCCAGGAATTATTGTAGTTAATCCAACAAAGAACTGCTGGGGAGGAGAATATTGAACCATGTGTGGAAATAGTTACTTGACTGGGACCAGGTGTGGCTAGTAAGAGCTGGAAAGGAGCTGAGGGAAAAGGACAGTTGCACTAGAGGGCAATGGTAATCAATGGGGAAATACAAAAGCGCTCAAACCTGACCTCGGATGAACTAAAATGACAAAAAATTAGGGAACTTAGACAAAAGAATAAGAAACAGAATGGAAAACAACAGGATGGGGAAAGGAGTGGAGAAATTCGGATAACTAATACGCAATGGGAGAACATAATATAAAGATAACAGAAAGCCATAATTATTAAAAACTACAGCAAAGATCAAATTAATAAGAAAGAGATAACAAAATAAACACCAAGGAAGAGTTAAAGCTACAGTGTGTAATTTTCAGCGACATCTAGCGGTCAGACTGCAGACCGCATCACCGTGAACTTCTCCCCCCCACCGCTTCTCCCCCCCAACAGTACGGCGAGCGTTACGGGACAAAATGTCTTCCACGACGTCC
>NW_015150869.1:41961-74173 GCF_000732505.1 Cyprinodon variegatus | reverse complement strand
ATTTCTGACTTTATATGCCTGTAATTATTACACACTGTAGCTTTAAACTACAAAGTAATTCGGAAATGCTATAAATCAAACAGAATAGCAAAAATAAAAAATGACTGAAAACCAAAAGTGAAAACTTGAACAGAACCAAAATGTCCAGATGAGCAGATCATTACAGTCATAGGCTACAGGTCAAATGAGAAAACCCGTCAGAATACAGTTGGCACAGTACCCTACTGGCTTCTGTGCTCAACAGACTGCTAGCATCTCATAAAATAAAACATTAACATTATTATTTTTTTAAACAACACAAGTTTGAATGGCGATATTGTAAAAAGAAATGCTCGTCACAGCATAGTGTAGACTACAAAGACAACAAGAGAAACTTTTAACATCAATATACAGTAGTTTCTCTGCTCTCTGCCATGTTTGACGGTCAAAGTTTAACTCATCACAGCAACTCGGGTATCATTAAAATTGTTCCAGTTTTCCTTTTCTTTTGCAAAGAGAGAACAGTTCATCATACAGCCCTAATGGCACAGCATTCTGCCCTGTTCTGATCTGGACAGCATTCATTCCCCCTTACTTACAACAATGGAAAAGTAGTCAAAACAAATTACCAACACAGTAACATGTTATGAATAAACCTTGAGAAAGAATCTGGTTTGGTATGGAAGAAGCTATGTCTGGTCTACAAACACCCTCACACAGAGAATGGTGTGGCCTTCAAAGTGAAACAGACTGAGTGAAAACTTTTATAGAGTGTAAATAGGATAAATTAATATATAATAGAAGAGAAATCAAAAATTTTCGACAACAGGACTTTTGTGAATAAAAAACTTAGACTATGATTGATGCTTGAAATCTAACACTTTGTGTTAGATTTGCTGTATTTTGATAGGTTGGAGGCGGAGATGCTAGCCCACGACACTAATTATGTTAGAACTACCACTATGTAAAATAAATAAAAATAAAAAACAGTAATCCTCTCAGACAATTAGCCACCCTGACCTCTTGATCGGCTGGTTTTACATTTACTCTGAGCCTGATGGCAACTTCTTGGGAGTTCATCATTGTTCTAAAACAGTCTACAGGAGGCAAGACAGTAAAAAAAACAATACATTCTTTACACAACACAATTAACTAAGAATATCTCTTTAAACATATACAGATCCAGTATGCAGTTTCAGTAATGTTAATTCCTACAGTGGAGAGGTTAATAAAACCAAGGAAGTGATCGTCCAGAAAAAGGCTCAACCACTGTGAAAAAGTAGTTCCAACTTAGATAATAGCTCACTAACCACAGAAAGCTTCCTAATTAAAAGAGCAGAGAGAATGCTAATGAAGTTACCTAAATAGGGTCAACTATTGGGTTGTTCAGCTTCAGAGGTAAGTGTTTGCCGTTAGAAAAATTACAAGCAAACACAGGCTGATGTTGTTTTTCTGTTATAATGGGCATTATTTTCACTTTTATGTGTTCCTCCTACAGAGAAAATAGGCCTGATCTCTCCCTTTGTGGTTGCTCCAACTGTTCACTTCCACCGCCCACACATCACATTTTCCCAGGCAACAGTGTTCTTCCAAAGTTTACACACAATAAATAACGCTATGCCCAAAGCAGTTAGCAGTGGCCCCACTCTCTCCTGTTTCCTGGCTGGAGTTGAAATGAAATGGTAATTTTGACTTGAGGAGGATTTCAAAGGGATGGCCTCCACTTTTCATCCTGATGCATACCACGAGCTCGCCGACACATTCACGCTGGGATTTGAAAAAGAAAAAAAAACTGCATAAAAATAAAAACTAAGAAGATGGAAAAAGACAGAATTTTAAGGTTTTTTCTTTTATATGAACTTCTTTTTTTTCTCTGCCATCTCCCCAAAGATAGAAATATGTAATCTAGTTGAGATCTCTTCCCCCAGACGGACAACATTTATATAAACATCCACCCCTGGTTCAGGGATTGTTTGAGTGATGTGTCATTGTCCAAAGATTGTTTCCAGGCATTTGAATAGATAATTCAGCATTTGATGTAGACATTCCTCTTCAAAGGGCCAGCGGGGCAGATGTGGGGGGTAGAGCAGGGGTGTCCTCTATCTCTCATGCTATTTTTGAATCCAAAGCTTCAACCTGTTTCAACCGTCTGCTTGTCACCGGGGAGACTGACTGACACTTAAATCGTTTCGCTCAAGAATGAAGCCTGGTTACCAAAACTCTGGAAGCTGCATGAATACTCTGTTATGCAAATACCTTTGTCTCAAACAAAAGAACAAACAGTGTAATGCTGCATCTTGTTTCTGTTTGTTTTCTAGGACTGACTACAGCCGTATTGCAAGACTGGACCGAGACTAAAAGGCACTGCAGAAGGGTTTTCGAAAAATTCCAGTGTCTTGGCTTTCAGGAGGAAAAAATGGAGTTTAAACATCCAAAACAAGGTGTGCACATCCCGCGCTACAAAATAACCCTCTAAGGTTCTCTCATCAACGTCTTATCAGGCTCATTCAGTTGGCACTGCAATACCAAAGAGTCCACTTTCATGGTGCAGGCCAATTACAGTCCATTGTCAGGCAGTCAGCAGGGAAAAGTTAATTTGACAAAAGCTTGGTGTGGGAAAAGAGAGAAAGAAAAAACAAAAAATATAAAACAATGTGAGGTCTCTATCATCTCCCAGCACTGCGGCCTGTGTAAAAAAAGGTCCAGGGTTAATTACTGCTGATTACACGTCAGAGCGCCAGGCTCAGCGAGCATACAGATCGCACTGAAGGAGCCACAGAGACCCAAAGAGGAAAGGATGAGGTCGTTTGCAGACAACGATGTGAAATGAGTGTCAAGTGGACCTCCTTGGTGGGTTCAGTTGTTTGGGAAACAGATGTGGAATGTAGATGAGGCACTATGGCAGAGGAGTTTATCTTTCAGTGTATGCATGTGTCTCCTCACTGTTCATGTTGAGGGTTGTTGTTTTTGGTGTTTTGGTGAAATTACAGTTATAGTTATGGGGAAAACATGCATGGCTTTCTTTTTTTGTAATTTGCTGGTATATAATTTTATTTATTTATTTGTTTATTTGATAGGGACAAGTATGTTTCATGCATCATGTCACACACTACAACATTTTAGCTAAGGCTAATTCTCAATGTCTGTCCCCAGTTATAATCAAAACTATTATTTCCTCATATTAATATGACTAACTTTTGCCTTAGTATCGTAACAAAATTAAATTCTGGATTTTGACTGCCACATTCAGATTTAAATTAGCTTTTCAAAATATTCATGCACCTTCTGAAAGTATTTTGTCTCTATACATTTTACAAAAAGTAAGACAGAAATTTCCATCCATCCTTGCAATATCTTGAATTAGCTCAAGCTCAGTCAGATTTACACAAAGCATTTCGGAAAATAATATGTAACCCCAGTCTTCTTTGTTTTACTTAGCTCTTTCATGTGTTTCACTCTGGCACACAAAATATATTCTATTGTATACCTGGCTGCATGTTTAGGGTTGTTTAAGGCATCATGGATTTTATAACATAAATGTGTAAAAAAAAAAAAAAATTACATTTTTTTTTTCTTTTGGGTTCAGAATTGGAACAATAGCCTGAAGCAAACAAAGCCGGTGTAAAGAGGGGTGATAGCTTTGACAGCTTGGGGGAAGACGCTATAAGAAGAGATGGCCCTGTCTCTCTTTTGAACTAATCTGGTGAATTTGGAGTCTATATCAGGGAGAGAACATCCCACAATCCCTTGTGCTCTTTTGAACATCAGGGCCAAGTCCTTTCTTTCCTGAGTTGTGCAGCTCACATATACAAAACTGTTGCACTTCGACACAGGATGCTATCTACTGTGGTCCTGTAAAAGTTCACAAGCACTCTGAAATTTAAGCCAATCCTGTTCAGCTTCCTGAGGAAGAGGAGCATCTGTTGAACCTTCTTCGTCAAGGCTGAGGTGCTCTGGGTCCAAGGCAGGGCAGAGGAGATATGAAAGTCTAGGATCTTGCTTGAATCCCTAATTTGTATTAGGTGCAGAACATTTTCTAGCCTCCACGATTCCCTACACTGGAAAAATTCAAAATCTAGATAAGTAATTTTTTTTTAGAATAAGTGCATTTGTTCTTGGATTGAGGAGGTAAAATATACATTTTGCCAATGGAACAAGACAATTTACACTTAAAGTAAAAAAAACACAATCGCATTGTCTTATTTCAAGTGCATATTATCTAATTATCTTATTTTAAGAATAAAATACTCATTCCATTGGCAAACTATCTCGTTTACCTACTCAAATTAAGGGTAAATACACTTAATTTAAGAATTTTATACATATTTCTAGATTGTTTTTCGAGTGTAAAATCAGCAACAATCTCCTAAGTTTAGCTGGTATTTAGGTAGAGGTCATGTGGTACTAGGTCCTTTGGTGAATCTACTCTTCGTAATATTTTTTTTTAATGAGAAAGCAGTTATGCCATACCCTTTCCTCATATGAAGACTGGTTGATCAGATCTAGTCAGAATATTCAAAGTATAATGGTGCGTTCACACCAAACTCCTTTTTGAAAAGTCTGTCATAAACTTCTTCTAGTATTTCTTACTTCATCCTATGTTAATATAATTTCCCCCATTTTGATTTTAAAAGGCTTAGTTTTCACTATGTTCCTTCACTGTACATCACATCCACCACGCAAAAAGACACTAAAGCTCAGGTTTTTCAACTCCAGTGACCACTGTTGTACATCCATCACAGGTGTTGCATTGTTGCGGTGTCACTGCAATTGTCATACCCATGCCTGTTGCATCACACTACTCCTAAACATGCCGCTACCCTTACCTACACCTTATCTCTAATGGTGGGCATACACTGTCCAGGAATTGCAATTGTTTTACTCAGCTATAGCTCAAACTGTACGACAAAACTGCAGGGTTTAAAAGTTCATAGCTAACGATGCATGTTCTTACAGAATATGGCCTAATGCTCTGATTCGATCTAACTGCTCACATTGTTCGTCCAAATACTACATGTCAGACTCAGCGCCAAGACATGCGTAGTGCGCAAGGTTTAGGTAAATCGCCTCATAGACGCTTGCAGCTCTTCTTGAGCAGAAGAATTTACTCATGAACATATCACGAGGGCGGACTGAATTTACAACATGTCTGATTTTCTACCAGCCTCATCGACGCAAGACACAAGATGAGGCGAAAACTTGGCCCGACCCAAAAAAATTCTTGCATGACTGGAGAATTGGCCCAAAAAGGGCAAAAACTTGCAGAGTATATGCACGCTTTACTCATCTGCTTTGTTTCCCAGTACTCATGTTGTTTGTTAACTAAAGTTCACTAACAAACTTGTGAGCCCTTGACAGAATATCTATATTTAGAGATGAGATTAAGGAAACCTTTATACCAAATAGGTAAATTCTCTGAAGGCAAATAATGGCACTAAATTTGATATAGGGTTATCTGTTTTAAAGATTCTTTTATGATATTTACTAATGTAACCATTATTGTCTTTGTTTTATTGTACCGTTAAGAGCTACTTTTCAGTGATCTGTCTCATTAAAACCTAATTAAATACACTAAAGTTTGTGATTTTACTGTGAGTTAATGTGAAAGATGCACCATCTAGAGCCATGGATTCTAATACTTTGACAAACTGATCAAAAGTTATAGGGGCTGTACTAAAAGACAACTTTCAGTTGATCCACAGACAAATTGCCACGTCAAAATAGTAGAGGTGACATGCCACACTTCTACAGGACGCCTCCCGCTAAACCGAAGGTGCAGCTACAGTGATAATGAAACCACCAAACCACACTGACACTGTAAGAAGTAGAGCAGAAAGTACATTATTACTAAACAAACACAGCCAATGCACAGTAGGTTGGAGAAGTCATATCGGGTAAGCAACAAAGCCTCAATAAAAGCACCAGTTTTCAGTTTTCACCAGTCTGTGAAGTAAGTAGATACTATTACTTTTCAATTTAAGTCAAAACCTAGTTGTAAATTTAAATAAAATTACAAAAACGATTATCAATTTAAAACATATTCTTTTTGACATAGTATACCAATGTGGTTAAGTTTTATGTTTTAATTTTTAAGTCTGAACCTTTTTATCCCTTGCCATTTCATGTAAAAATACTAAATTAGAAATCACTGCTTTAAATACGTAGAAGAGAATGTGCTGATACTCCTCTTAATGCCATGCAAATTTCACCCCAAAAAAATGGGTAATACAGATCTATCTATCTATAGATCCACAGTTTTATTGTAAAGGAAATGATAAGAAGAAAAAAAAACAAAGCCAGTTGTAAGTCAAATCTATATGAGCTCAATTTAAAGGTTCATAAACCTACTTTTATTAACTTTAAGCCTCATCATGTTTACATGGAAAAAGGAACATTAGAAAAATTATAAGAAATAAGAAAAAAGTTATTTCGCCCTATTATTTAAGTTAGCCCCAGGGTTCCCCCAACATACGCCACACACTGTGCCAATAGGCACCTACTATAGGAGGCACCTAAGAAAATGGGGTAGCTAAAAACCATAATAACAATAATCACAATAGCTACATATTTAAAATAAAAATGTGTAATGCATATTATTATATATAAGCTATGCAAAAGTATTTGCTAAGTAATTGGTTTTATTTTATTATTTGTGTTATAAAATTTGATTTATAATAAGTTGATTTAGATTTGGAATTAACATGGATTTCTCTCCAATCTCTCCCTTGGTGCCTGCCCCCATCCCCCACTGAGCTCTTGGTAATTAAGCACTGAAAAAGGCTACGATACAATAAATAAAAATAAAAAAATGAGTTAATAAATCAGAAACAGCTTGGAAAATTAAACATTGAAAATCTCTGAAATCATGAGTTTTTCAAAGTTAAAATGTAATTGCACTTTAATGGAAAATCTTTTTAACAAAATTTTTTAAGTGTGATTAGTCACATGTTTCTGCACTCTTTGGATCTCATCCTTCTACTTCAGCTGTTTCTACAGTTTCTTAAAAGGCGAGAGACAGATCTCCTCAATAAGAGGTAAAAAAAAAAAAAAAGAATGTTTGGTGTTCTTTTTTCTCTTGTAGACACAAAAGTTTTTAAAAAAACAAAAACAAAGAAAAAAAACAACAACAAAAAAATTGTAAAGCATGATTTTCTCTACATTTATCCATTACCAAAAGAGCATTCAATTCTTAGAATAAATTACATTTTTTAAAACTATAAATGCAAAAGCAACACGGAGATGATAAATGACCCCATGTTCAAAATAAAAAAGACTGAGGAGAGGAAACAACCGCAGAGACAAATGGTGGGTCACATCCTGTATTTTTTGTTTTTTTCATTTAAATTTCTCTTAAAATCTTTTATCTTTGTTAATTTTCCTTCCTGATAGGAAATTTACAGCTGTCTAGTGTGCAAGCATGTGCACCATTATTGTTGCACATTTTTTGAAATTATGTTATTTCTTCTGTTGTTTATTGCAAGTGTTTTCAAAACTTTACTATTGAGAAGCTATTTGTTAAATAAGGACAAATAATTGGACACATATTGTATTATTATTCATTTCCAGGTGGGGGGTACCATAGAATATATCTGCTCAGGGCCCCTGAAAAGGCTGGCACCACCCTTGATCTTACAGTTTTTCTGAAATTATGTCACAGGGTTTTTTTGCAGTGTCAAGTTCAACATACATTTCCTTGGAGTGTGTAGAACTCTTAGGAGTGCTGCTATTACCATTCAGCTCCTCTGCAGTTTGTTTTTGGAGTCCTTTTGGAGCCAGTTAGACAGCACAGCCATGATTATTTATTTTCTCACCTCTTCCTCAGTCTTCGGAAACACTTACAACCACATGAATGTACATGTTAAATTTGGATCTAAGTATATATATATATATATATAAATATATTCAGCGAAAAAGTTGCCAACCTTTTTTCCATTTGTGATCAATTTAAAAGACGTGTACAGGTATACAGCCATGCTGAACAAAACAATCTAATATGCAACCTACTCAGCTCAGTGAATAACCTACTATCAAGAAGATGGTTGAATATTTTGCCTTTTTTTTTAGCTACAATCAATAAATGTAAATAAATCAGTAAATCTATATCAAAAATACAAGCATATATTTATTTTTATGCTGATAATTATATAATAATATATGCTTTAATATTAAATACTTAAACTCTTCTTTGTCAGTAAAAGTAAAAAGGGTAAATCAAAGCATTGTCTTTTTAAAGTTTGTTTTTTTCTGGCCCATTTCTAAATGCTTGCATCTTTCTATTATAAAACCCTCCGCACATTAGAATGCAAACAGTTTTTTTTTAGTTTGCCAATTCTGCATTTTAACTACCATTTACTTCTCCTTGTGACCCATTCAGATGGACCTGTAGGTGTAGTTTGAACCATTGTTCTGCTGCATAATCGAAGAGCACAAACGCCTGCTGTCTGCTAAATATTAGCCTTACAACAGAGTTGTAATAAAAAAAATAAATGAACTCTATTTATCTTAAATTGGAGAAATTTACCTCTGCATTTAACCCATCCCCTTGGGGAGACGTGGGTTGCCATTGTGCGGTGCCCAGGGAGTGGCAGTTTGTGGGAGTGGGGCTCGAACTCAGAACCTCAGGATTCCAATCTGTAGTCCCTAACAACTAGGCAGCACTCCAGTTAAAGCTACAGTGTGTAATAATTACAGGGATATACAGTCAGAAATGTAATATATTATACATAACTATGTTATTTATCATCATCAACGAGCTCAGCCTCTTAACCTTAATATTTGCGTTGCCTTAGAATTCGTTATTTATAATTACATAGGAGCGGGTCTCGCAGCCATGGAGGCAGACATCTTTACGCTACGGCAGCGCAGAGCCAACAAACTAGCGATTGCGAGATCGCCCATTACGCTCAAAAGTAACTACGGCAAGTTGAGAGAGATGAACTGAGATGGTACTGAACAATAGATGGCAGTATTAAAAGGATCTATGTAAACAAACCTCATCACTTGAGAAGGTAGGTGATGCGGACGTCGTGGAAGACATTTTGTCCCGTAACGCTCGCCGTACTGTTGGGGGAGAGAAACGGTGGGGGGGGTTATGTTGCTGCAGTCTGCACGTTAGATGTCGCTGAAAATTACACACTGTAGCTTTAAAGGTTCTAAATATTGCAGAAAGTTATCTTGATCCTTATGTACCAAAGAAAGTATTGTAAAATGTACAGCCACAGGTGTTTTTGGCTGTAGGTTCTTTAAAATGTTTGTTATCTAAAAGTTTTTTGGGTTTTTTTTACATCAAAGGGGATACACACTGTCACTGTCAATGACAATTTTTGTTTGTTTGACATACATTAGACAGACATTTGTGTTCTTTTCCATTAGCTGTGGTTTTCACCTTAAAAATCTACATTAGTTCCACATGTACTGTAACTCTTACACCCTAGTAAGCCCTAAATTACATCCTAAATGTCCTTAAACATTAACATTTTCACCAGAAAGGTTCAATAGAGACACAGTTTGTAGATTAGTCTTGTGACAGTTAAACGTTTGGCCTAATCTTCTGCAAAAGATAAGATTTATATCAGAAGACAACTGAAATTCTGAGCTAAATGCCTCTTATCCTTTCAGGGTTTCACCACCATCAACAAGATGGTTGCTGATAGGTAACAAAAACAATTTCTGTCTCTGTTTTCTTGTTTAAAGAATAAACAAGTACTCAGGCCAAACCGGGGTTAAGTTTGTCTTTTTGTGTGAATTGTATCGCTCTGTTGCTTTTGTAGCCAAAATAACAGAGCCGATACAGGCGGTTTGAGACAGGAGGCGAAGCAAGAGGCAGACTACCAAGGGCACAACATCACTTTGCTTCTCACCATTTGCAAAATGAGAGCTTGCTTTGTTTAAATTCCCCCCAGATCAAAGGGTGCAAACCGAATTCCTGCAGCCTCCACAGCGCCATTTGATGTTTGAAATAGCCAAATTATTGCTGCGATTACAGTAGCTGTGCACAATCAATGGAGCAGTCCAAACAAGCTCTTTATTGTGGCTCTCAATTAGCGGTGTGACATCTCAGCACCCAACGTCTGAGAGGCATCCTACAATGAGAGGCTGTTTGGGCTGATAAAGTGATTTGGCTTGGTGGGGTCCTTTCATCTTCACTGACAGCAGGGTTTTTCGAGGCTTCTGGGTATTCTTTCTCCACATCCTAACGCCTTCCTTTATTGTGACAATAGCGCCACTGTCTTTAGTGTCTCAAAAATGCCACAAGCCTTTTACTCCATGAACAACTCCAGCTAGTTGCATCTCAGATGGGCTTTTTTTTTAAAGTAGATCATTTTTTTTTAAGTTAAATTATCAACAATTAGTGAGCTATTTCCAATGAAAAACTACTTTCCTTGCTACAGCAAGATACTATACTGTCTGTTCAAAGAAGCTTTGTAATACCTTTCATGATGGCATTGTGGTTGTTGCTTGAGTGTTACCAAGAAGCAGCTGTAATTTAAAAAGAATAACTTTGCTCGTGGGAAGGACAGAGAACCAGAGGATCAGGTTCAGCTGATCAAACTTTGCATTCTGCAGGCACCAGTGCTCTGATGTTCTGCCTTCACTCTGAGTGTAAACAGCATGAGCAAGGAGGAGGTGAAGCGATGGTAAGATGAATACAGAGGTTTACAGAGACTGAGAATTGATGCTTTTCTGTCAAGCTGATGGGCAGAGGACTAAAGAGATGCTGGTTTTAAAGCGCTTCAGGCTTCTTACAGTAGGCCGAATCATGGACAATAATCTGAAGGAAGCTGTTTGTTTGCAAAGAAATGCTGCATAACTATTCCTAATTTGAGCTGGTAGGCTTTAAAATTTTTAAATAAAATCTTTTCTTAGTTGATATATGAAGTAGAAGCAGTAATGATAGGGTTCAAACTGTCTCACATAAATGTTGATGTTTATAATGGGGTATACCAGCCTTTTTACCAATTTCTCGAAATTTCAACACTAAATGTTCTGCATACAGTAGTTATGATATTAAAGGATACAAAATCATGGTTTTCAACATTTTATGCACATGTATTTGTACTCAGCTCTCATGTTTCAACATTTTATAAAGCCACCTTTCACTTGCAGTTATTTATGGAATTTGTTTATATCAGCTTTGCTCATCGAAAGCTCAGCCATAGTGGATTGAGAGCATCGCTGTGCATAAACTCCCGTGCCCTATAATATGGCCCCTATGATAAAATCTATAAATATTTCAATCTACACTAATCCTTAGTAGCTTCATCCGTATGTTTAGGGCTGTTGTCCCCTCCTGAAGTGAACCTTCATCACAATATCTCGTATTTTATGTCTAAGTGGTTTTCTTTCAGACACCAGCACTCTCCTCCCCTATTGAAGATTATCCTTGAAGGATGACACAACCACTGCTGTGGGTGTGATGATATATGCATGTAGGCCAACATTTTAATTTTAGTTCAATCTGACCAGAGCACATTTACCCAAATCATTGCTGTATTCTCTATGTTGCTGATGGCAAACCATGTAAGGGAAGTCCTTTTGCAGCTCAAGCAAAACTTTTCTTATCAACATTTCTCTTTGAAATGTGGATCTTTTGCAACTCCTCCAGAGTAACTACTGGGCTATTGGCCTTTTCCCTAGTTAATTCTCTTCTTTACCAACTTTACAGTGTTGGTGGACAGTCTTGTCTTTGTGTGTATTTGTGTCAAACGTCTCTGTGAGATGTCCAATGCTTTGGAAAATGTTGTTAAACCTAATGTAATCGTTCTTTAAATAACTCCACATTTTTTTATATCTGACCTGTCTGTAGTTTTCACTCATATATACATCATCTGTATTTTCTATTGAGGGTTTAAAAAATGCATGCTGTCCATTTAACTACATGACTTCTTTGTTTTATGAAGAGGTACAGTAGAAGACAACAGAGATCTAAATATGTTTAGAGGTTTAAAACTTTACCTAGGTATAAAAGGTAAGGAGGTGGATGCAGCTACTTCTCCGGCTTTTTTTTCAGTATAACAGAAAACTTAATTGGCAATTGCTGGTTGGTTTGTCAAACATAGTATGTAAACGTATTTTATCTTTGATGACATTTAGAGGCGAATTAAATGACTAAAAGAACAGCTAGCCTGTGCACCTGAGAGTGCACAATGTCAAAAGTCAGAATAATAAACTGAAGCCCTCACCTTAGAGCAAATGTTCAAACTTTAGAGACTTTGTAAGTTAGGGTTCATGATGTAGGGCCATATTTTTGCTTCATGATCTGTGTAACTTCTCCGTTCCCAAGTTGTTCAATCGTTGTGAGAAAACGCTCCCTGAAATGCTTTTCCCTCGCCAAGAAAAACTCACAACATTAATAGAATTAGTTTAATTGTCCATTGGCTTGTAAAAAGGCCTCTGTTTTCTCTCAACCATAAAAAGACTTTGTGTTTGTTGCTGGTTCAAGGCTCTCTAAAGGATATGCTGGCATGTGTAGGGATCTGGCAGAAAGGAAACCTGCGGTGGTGCTGCTGGTGGGTGAACAGTTATCGTTTGAAAATCATGCAACCAGCCCTCACAATGCCGCATCCACGGAGGTAAAGCAAAGACTGAGCTAAGAGGGAGAGACACAGGCAAAAGAAAAAAAAGAACGAACAATAAAAGTCTTGTGAAGCTTTGATGGACAACTTAACAGGCGAAACTGAATTTTTCTTTTGCTGCAAGATGTCAGATGCCTTGCCAGTAAGTGAGGAAAGATGGAAAAAGCACACCACAGGTGTCTTTTCTCGCCCTTCTCTTTTCTCCTAAACTTTAAGACGGCTTGGTGAATGTGAAAACATCAAAGGTCTAACACTCAGAAAGTACACTGTTGTTCCAGTAACCACATGCAAAAAGAAATGGCAAGAGAGATGGGGGAAGACTTTGAGAGACAGAATGAGCTTTTTAACAACCTTGTACTTAAATAAGGACCTCAGGAAGGAAATCAGTAAAAAAAACACAGGAGATTCATTCTATTTTGCTCGTCATTTCAAAGTCCAAACAGTGAGGCTAACCAATCCCACAATAAAGCAATAGTGGCTGGTCCTGTGTACCAACACATATGACTCCTCCACAAACACAGCTGATGGGGGCAGAAATAGAGCCGGCGAGGTTTGTGTAGCTCCAGCTCTGACTCATTGTCATTAAAAACAGCCCTCTGTAACGGATACTAAACTTAGACAGGAGCGAGCTCTTGCCACCGACATTCCTCACGCGTTTACAAGAGGAACAAAACGAAACAGTCCTAAACTCAACACGTTTTATTCACGCTTTCTCTTATCTCCACACAAAGACCACCCAGGAACAACAAGTCACTTTCCACCTGTAGTGTAAGTGTGTGCAAGATTTGTGCTTTATATGTGTGTCTGTGAATGACAGCTTACCTCTCTCACTCTTTCTTTCTTTCTATGTGTGTACTTCCACCTTACATCATATGGGTCCTGTTTGGATAGATTTTCTGTAAAAATCACAGTCACACCGTGGTAGGATTACCACTGTGAAAAGCAGCACCTGGAAGAAACTCCATGCTCCTGCCCTTTTTCCTCCCCTCAGATGCTTAAAGAAGTTTCTTGCTTCCCAGCTTGAGGCACAGGATTTGTTTTTGACCTACATGAGCATCCTCGGGCTTTGCATTCCCCTCCAAAGAAGCGACAAAAAAACAGCTGAAATTCACACTCCTCTGCATCCAACAAGGTTACAGCATCTAAGCACATAAACAAGCCATGTTTGCGTTTGTGTTCTTGTATTCGGTATAATGTGGGGATCGACTATTCATTGTTTGGCCCCAATGCCTGGACTCCACAAGGGAATTTGTCGTTTAGGACTATGGTGCAAATTCAGTTTAGGGTTAGGTATGAACCCATAATGGTTAGGTTTAGAGTAATGCTGTGGAAATAGGTTAGAAATTAATAGTAGATTATTAAAAGCCCAACAAAGATAAAGTAAATTTTGTGCATATCTGAGCCTTGTTGTTGGGGGGGCTACAACAGCTTAGGTTTTTTTAATTGAGTTTTCTATACAAATGGATGGGAAACAGAAAAACTGAGGTCATGCAAGAATAGCAAAACATGACTTGTTTAGGTTAAAAATAACCTGTAAGCGGTCTGTGCTTATATAGTGTTATTTCCAGTCAGGAGGCTTGACTAAAGCACATTACACTATATGCAGTCAAGCTACATTGTAGTCCCAGCTTCCCTGGGCATCACAAACAGAAGCAAGGCAGCTGTATGCAGACTCAGGGACCTCTGACCTCCATCAGCAGGCAATGTGGGTGAAGTGTCTTGCCCAAGGACACAATGACATTGAAATTCGGAGCTGGGCTTTGAACAAACAACCCTTTGGCTGCATCCAACACCACTATCTCCCCTATAAATATACCAGTAAAGGTTAGAGTTATGCCAGCATTAGGGATACCTGCAGTGAAAAAAATGAATGTGTCCATGTAAAGTCCTGATATTGATAGAAATACAAACATCTCTGTGTGTCTGTGCTAGTCAGAAAGCACATCAGGGTGCTATGTGTTTACAGCAGATATATACGGAATGTTTCATGTTTACCCTTTTATTAGACCAAGTAAGGCAAAGAATGATTATCTGCTTTGAGGTTTAAGTAGATGAAAGGAGTTGGGTAATCCTAGACAAATATTACCGGAGCATCTCCACTGAAGATTCCCATTAGAATAATCTTAGTCCCAGATTAGCCACAACTAAAACTGTTTTTGATTTCCTTTGCACACACACACATACACACACACACTCACACACCCCCACCCCCACACAGCATTAGTATTTGATATTTTTCCATCATTTGAGTAATGTAATACAGTTGAAGAAATCCTCCGAGCATTTCAGCCTGAAAAACTCACTCAATTATTTTAGGACTTTGGCGCTCAGACCTCAGCAGGAAACATTAGCACTGAAGTTTACTTTAATATGCATAAGCAGGTGTAGGAGTACAGGGATGTTTCCCCCCAGGTCTGAAACTGGTGGTGGAGTGGAGATAGATGAAGTTGGTTCAGTCCATATACTGCTATGACATGCTTGAGCTGTATTGGTTAGATCCAGTAGACTGCGTGAGCTGATACTAGTGTTTCAATCGAGACCCGGAAGATAGATTTCCAGCTTGGATATACACAGGTTTGCAAGCATGAAGCGACAGTGGAGAGGAAAATCTCTCATTTGCGAAGAAACCTCTGGCAGAACCAGGCTCAACATGGCGGTCGTCTGCCGGAACGGTTAAGATGTGGCAGGGAATACAGTAAGAGTCCGGGAGGAATTACCCTCTGATAGGGACGAGGTTGAAGAAGTATCATGGAAAAGCTAGATGGAGCTTTGCTACGATGGAGGAGAAGGGGATGGAGGTGGGTTTAATCGGGGTCATCTAAGTCAAAACCAGATATAGCACAACCACTGCTTGATCTTCGCTGGGTAGCAGGCTGAGTCATGAATTTGGAGACCTTTTAAGATGAATTCTGAATGCTGAATGAGCTTCGTGAAGGTGTGGTTCAAGGAGATTGGTCAGTGTCAGAAGCAGATGAGCTTCTGATGATAAGGCAAATAATTTAGTTCCTTCAGTTGAACTTCTACCTCGACTTTATTAAATAAAAAACCTTATTTATCCATATATGTAACACTTTCAAATCCTTAATTGCAGTCATAACACTGGAGTAACAGGGTCAGCTTCAGTATAGATCTCATTAAATGTTAGGCAAAAACTCTGAGTGACGCACTCTTTTCCTTTAATATTGCAGTCTCTAAAACATGTCAAGCAAGAATAGCAAATATGTTCCTTAAAAAAGAAATTACAATAAAGTCATCTGATGCTTACCCTGTTTGTACAGTCATCGGGAATTAGGAAACCCTAACTTTATTTTTCATATGGACACTCTGACTGAACATGGGTTTTTGTTACCTGCAAACATGAACAATTTTAGTTGTACGTTATCCTCCATTGTTCCCAACAGAAATGGACTTCCCTGCTTCAGGAGCTCACATTCAGCACCTAAAAAAGTTTGTTTTGGTCCAGAACAACTTTAAAACGTTGATCTGATCTTCCATGTGTGCTTGTGTAGAAATGCGTCTTTGAGTGGCGTAGCTCAGAGTCTTCGCTTCACACTCCACTCTAATGGTTCACTCTTAGCAGTATGGCTCTTCCATCGCTACTTAATAAACTATGTGGCTGATCATCCTCTGCAAAGCGTAAAAAATCTTTTTTTCTAACTATCCAGATTTTATTTATTCCAGCCACAAGAGGTGAACATTCTTTAATTTCTACCAAAAGGAATCCCTAAGTTATATCCAAATACAATATTTCATTGCATACGGTTTATTTTTGTATAAGATTCCAGGTGAAAAGGTACATAGATCTTTGAATATTTCTCTCTCATTGTTCTCATTTCTATCTATTTAAATATGATGTAAATGTTTCCTTGTATTGTCGTTAAAACCATTTCTCTGTTTCCTTTAAATATTTAAACATTTTAGTTCACATATTCATTCAACTTATGTCTGGATTGGCATGGCACTACAAGGCAATCAAAACCCTGTGAATTTAAATACATTTTGACCCCTGAACAGCAGTATAGAGGGATAAACTGAAGAAATAAAGCCAAAATTGCCAAAATAGAAAGAAGAATATTTTTGTCCTTTGCTTTTTTGGAGCAAGGAAGATTTTATTGATCTGTGCTTGATGCATAATTCAAAGTAGATAAGGAAGTGTTTGCTTTGGGATAGAAACCTTGTACGTCTAAAAACATTCCTTTATTGGAATTCATTTTGTTAGCTTGTCTGTCTGCTATAATAACCAATATGATGTGTTGAACTAGATCTGCTATTTTCACAACGTTTTTGAGACACTTTTTTATAAAGTAGTGCATTAATTCTTAAAAAAGTTTTTTCTGCCCCTTCCGAAATGATGAACTGCACTGCAGCATTCTATACCCCTTAATTGTAGTATCTAGGCTGGAGCTGTCAGTCTGGTAAAGAAACTGGTTGTTATTCGAAATTGCGAAGGTTCACTTTTTTTGCAAAACAAAAATCTAAAACCTTTTAGTTTTAGTCGACTAAAACCAACTAAAACTATAACATATCATAATGACTAAAATTTGACTAAAACTAATAACAGTTTTTGTCCTGAAGACTAAGACTAAGATTGCTGTCAAAAACAACACTGATTGTAAAATTAAATGGATTTATGCATTTATCTATTCATTTTTCATTATGCCAGAGTTTATTCTCTACTCTAAGAGGACTGGATCTGAGCTGAGGTTCTGATATAGACTTATCTAAAAAAAAAGGCTTTTTTGCTCTTTATGTCTGATACTTTATTCTATTCATTCTTATGTTTTGTTTCAAATATTAATAAAATACAATGGTTTATTTACAATCATGTAATCCTCAAAGTCTTGAAGGTGTTGTATCAATACACAGCAGATTATAATACTTTATATGAGTTTACTGCAGATGAAAATCTGTCAGAATATGTTGAAGTAGATGTAAAGTATGAATATGGAGATCACAGGTATGAAGATCTTAGGAAATAGTGCAGAAATTGTTAAGTAGCTTTACACACTATTCGTCTGTATTCAAGGCTGTGGGTTCACAAAATAGGCTAGATTATGCAGCACTTACAAGTTCTGTGGTTGTTTTTATCCGAAGAGTAGTTCTTAATCTCTTCTTTGATGTTTGACTCAAATTTTTTGCATTAATCATATCCATATGCATGAACATGTACATTGTTTTGCTTATCAAGTCTGTATTTTTTTCATTTCCAAGTTGCCCAACCCCTTGACCCGTTGACCCATTGTCTGCCCTTTAATCTTGACCCAACAACCCTCCGTGCCTGGCAGTGTCAAGCCCCTTTGTCAGTAACATCAGTCATCACAAAGTGTCCACTGCCACCTCAAGCCCTATTGTCCATTGTCAGTTTAACTGTGAGCGTCCTTGTTTTTGCGAAGGACGGGCACTGGCGCGGCACGCTTCCTCTGTAAATGATGAAAGAGGGTGGGAGAGTCCTGCTGAAAGCACAGGCCTTGTTCACAGTGTCCCCTGGATGCCGTGCTGATCGGAAGGCGCACTTTTTCCACTGACAGTAACTTCTGTGATCTTTCAGATAAAAGAGAAGAAAAAAATGTGTTTGATGTCTTAATTCAAATAAGTACCCTAATGTTAATAATTCCACAGTGTTCGAGGAACTGTAGGAGTGTGTATCAGAACATTTATTTTTGTATTTGTAGCTGTGACCTAATTATTAAAATTTAAGGATTTATTGTTTTGTTCTAAATGGCATTCATGGCTCTTAGGCTGAAAAACAAAGACCAGGCCCAAGCTTCTTGCTCTCTTCCACTAGCTTGAAATATTTCTGACATGTGCATCTTGTTGGGCAACAAAAAAAAAAAAAACACAGACCAAATGATACAATGATATGTAATAACGTCTATATGGCGCATATCCCAGAAATACTGTTGATTTGCCCACATTAAAGGGGCAAAATGCTGCAAAAACAAAAGCAACGCCTCCATCGACATTCTCCTGACATTATACATCCTAAGTCATGGTGACCTTTGCTTCTTGAAGTATGAGGCATATATTTTCTGAGTGGATGAACAGATCTTTGTGTGTTTCCTGGAAATATACAGCAAGTCACATCTGGAGCAAATATTTTTTACAGCATTTTTTACTCGGGGGGGCTGGACTCTGAAATGAACAACAGCAGTTTAGCTAATGTGGTAAGACATAAGACAGCCTATGTAGCCTCTTGAAGGTGAGCCACTTGCAAAAGTATTCAGACTTCTTTGACTCTAAAAAGTAAGGATTTTGTATAATCTGACCAGAGATCCCTTTTTCACATGTTTGCTTTATCCCTTTTAGGGATGATCTCAAATTTGCTTTTGAAAGGCTTTCTTTTCACCAAAAATGCTCTGAAGTCATTCAATTATACATGCCATATTTGGTAATCATACACAGCAGAGCTGTGGATCTTTGCATCTCTATCAGAATTAGATCTTGTCTTCCCTGGATTAACACATCATGCCCAGAACATCCTTATGGGGTGAAAATCATATTATGGCATGTTTACAGCTTTGCCATACATTTTAAGATGATTGACTGAGTACTTCCCTGAGACATCCATAACTAAGTATTGTTTTATAAACTAACCTTTAAACTTTCTAGCCATATATTAGGTTGTTGCACTTAACAACTCTATTTGTTCTCTAGTGTTCTCCATAGAACTAATTAGACCTTCATAGAACAATTCTTTCAAATTTATGCCAACTTTTCCACATTTCAAATCTTTATAACCCTTCTCAAATCAGGTATCACGTCCCTTACATTCATTTACACACTCCTTTGTGTTGGTCCATCCCAACGAATCCAAATAGATGTATCTAAGTGTGCGCTTGTTATGTGACACAGTGGGAAAATGTGCTAAATACCCCTGATAAATTGCAGCAGACAATAATTTAGAATTATATCAAATATGGAACATTCTTATAGAACTTTCTTTGACCATATTCTCCAGTCTGGTATATTTGTCAATGCTATTTGATATATTCAATCCGTCATGTTTGTTTGATCATATGTTTTACCTTAACCGACGGAGACAGTAGGGAGTCTTTTGTCATGTAAATTCAACATTCTGTGGCCTGTTTTCTTTGAAGGATTGCAAAGGTTCAGACAGACCTAGACTGAGACTTTTCTCAGAAATTCACTGTAGGTGTCACACAGACAAAGCTTGCTCTCTCCTGTGTCAAAAAAAGAACCTATCATGCTTCCACACCATATGGAGAATTGCCCCAATTTCTCTTCCTTTATATCAAATGCAATCCTTTTCAACTCAAACCTTTTGTAGCATATACCACATGCGATTTAAGCTCTTGTGCAGCGCAGCAAAGTTTGTGACTTTTTGATATTGCAGTGAGTTGTGTGACAAGTTTCTGTCGCTCACCACCTCCCTCTCCCCTTTCCTCCCCCTCCACCACAAAAGAATATATTCTATTCCATCGATTGATTAGCATACATCAAGCCTCGGTTGTTACGGCAAAGCTTCATTTGAATCTTCTGTACTTTCCCCATGTCTTTCAACCGCCAGCTGTCAGCCACATCAACACCGGCGTGCTCTGCACCACACAAAGTTAAATTGAAGCACTCTCTTACACTATATATAGATAAAATGTCACTTCCATCAAGAGACGAGACACCTTCGAAGTCGTCAATACAGAGCACTTCATCATGGGCAAAATAGCTTTGAAACCCAAAAAGAGAGTAGAGATGAAACAACTATTCTCTTCTTTTCACTCTGTGTTTGAAAGAGGGGAAAAAGTGAGATTATTTTCTAAAGTGGTTAAAGTGTTTTAAGGGGCTGGTTTTTTGATCTGTCTGTCCGTCATGGAAAACAAAGAGCATCTCCTGAAGCTTCTGATCGTTAGCTATCCTCAAAGTGTCTCAAAGTCTTTTTGTCATCGCTGAGTGCGTCGATTAAAGGGGGGAATATCATTTATTCATTTTACCATTGAGCAAAAAAGGAACAGATTCGAAAGCTTAGCGCTCATTTTCTTCAAACTCTTGAAGTGAGGTGATGAAGTCAGCTCTCTTCTTGAGAGATGAGCCAAGTTGAGGTAAAAAGTTGATGAAAGTTTTTGCTGTGCAAATTTTTAAAGGGTGTCACTGATATTTCTGTTCAGAGTAAAAGCTGTTCAGACTTTAATAAACTGTGGAAGTTAAATTTTGTCATAAAACCTATATTCACCCCTTGTAGACCACCCATAATCACTAGTCTAAATGAAAAATAAAAGTTAAACTCTCAGTTTTTGCATCTAAAATTGTGGCCCCCCACTGCAAATTAGTTGTTTTTGGCAAAATATGTTTGCAAAAAACAAACCTAGAAGGCAAAACTTTAATAGCTCAATATAAAAAAATATTATACATGGTTTAAAAGGCCTTGCAGCAATAAAGGTTCTGGGTTCGTTTCCCGGCCCGGGGTCTTTCTGCATGGAGTTTGCATGTTCTCCCTGAGCATACGTGGGTTCTCTCCGGGTACTCCGGCTTCCTCCCACAGTCTAAAAACATGACTGTTAGGTTAATTGGCTTCTCTAAACTCTCCTTAGGTGTGAGTGTGTGTATGAATGGTTGTGTGTCCTGTTTGTCTCTTGTGTTGCCCTGCGATGGACTGGCGACCTGTCCAGGGTGTACCCCGCCTCTCGCCCATTGACTGCTGAAGATAGGCACCCCTTGCGACCCCACTCGGGACAAGCGTGTCAGATAATGTATGAATGGATGGTTTAAATGGTAAATAACCTTCACGTGTAGAGCTTTAACAAGTCAGTGGACTCTGAACTCTTCACACTACATTCAGTCATTTACCCATTCGCACACTAATGTTAGTAAAGCCCCTGTCACACCTTGACGAGCGTATGCCTGACGTACGAAAAATTGGACAAAATGCTGGGATACGTTGGATAAGCAATGGGTTTGTTTTGTATTAGCTAGGATATAAGTTATGAGCACGCTGAGGCACATTGGCACACATCGACATGTACGCCAATGTGCATGTAAGGCATGTACGTTAAGAGATTTTGAGCATGCCAAAAATTTCTTGATGGATGCCAGCTTACGTGGGGCATAAGGTACAGGTAAGTTAAGTGTGAGTTACTCATAAGTCGTGGTGTCTTTCTTATCCAAAATCTGATTAACTTGTGCATAACTTATGTGTAACATATGCTGATGCTACTATTTAATGGCGTATTGGTAGCATTTTGGTATAAAAGGTGGTTTACAGGAGGAAACCGTCAGTACTCCTCCAGACTTCATCCCATCATAGGGTGAGTGCAAAGGTGAGTGTGATGGATCCTCCTTGCATTCACGCCCACTGCCACAACCAGCAAATTTCCTAGCAGCCCTAAAGCTGGATCTGCTGTGACCGAAAACGCTATTACCATCTTTTTCTTGTTTTCTTCTTAGGGGGCGGTAAACAGCAGCAAGGTTATAATACCGCAATCAAATAAATCGTTTATGCAGGCCAGGTGCCTCAGGGTGCATTGCTGCCCTCCACAGGACACTGGCTGGTGACATATCAAGGGCATTACACCGCCATGTGTTATGCATAAGTTAGGCTGTCGTTGGACATAAATTCTGGAGTTGTTACGAATACTCTATCTATACTCCCAAAATTGAAAAAATACTTAGAAAATTCAGCATATGCAAGGGTTTTAGAAGATTCTGGGACGTCAGGCATACACTGGCTAAATCGCCAAAGTGTGACAAGGGCTTAAGATAGATAGCAGCCACAGCTCCCCTTGGGCATGCTGATAGAAGGGAAGCTGCTACACAACTGGTTGCACCGGGCTCTCTTTCCCTAAACAGCAGGCAAGGTGGGAAGTGTTTTGCCCAAGAACTCCGTTACCTCCAGAAACACTGTTATGTCAATCAAACAGGAAAGGCCATTTTACAGCAGACTTATAATTAGTGAACCTTTTAGCCTCTAGCATCTTAATTGTTAATTACAGCACCCTTTTACAACTATAACCTGGTGGAAAAACCAGACACAAGCTGTTGGCACTTTTCCTGAGGAATCCTAGTCTTTATGACCTCCAGTTCATTCGTGCTCTTGGGTTTTGTGTGCTGCCCCCACCTTTTAAACGTCCTATCTAAGAGTTTTAAATTAGTCAGGTGACTATGATTTCCACTTGTATCTTTAAGAACTTCTTTTGATACCAACAATTTCATATATGCTTTGTATTGTTGACCATTTTTGACAGCTCAAAGAAAACCGTGCTTAGACTTCCTCACAGGTGGTATGACATTCTCTCCCACAATTTCCTGAAACATGCTGGAATCTATTTTGTTATCCACATGCTGGAGGTTTTCAGTGCCAGAGGTAGCAGAGTTGGCCCAACGCATCAATAAACCCCCACCATGCTTCATTGTTTGCGTGGTGTTTTCTTTTTTTACTTCTTTAAATATACAGCACATGCAGATGTAAACATTCAGTCCTACTAAAAGAAGAATCCCAAAACATCTTTGCCCTCTTTTATATATTTGTGAGCAAATTTAAGCTGACAGTTTTCAAGCCTTTGCATCAGTCTTGGCGTAAATTTTGAAGGTTGGACATTAAGTGCTTCATTGTTAAACTTGAACTTTATTACGGGAAGTAAAACTTTAAGTGGATGCTGCTACACAGCCTTCCTTCACGTTTTTTGCAGTGAGGTTTTTTTTTCTTTAACCACTATCCCTCTGTAATCTGCTGACAGCCTTTAATCACTTTCTCTTTCTGCCACCAGGGACCGTAGCCACTGTTCATTTAATTTTAAACTTGAAAAAGATGCTTAACATTCTCTCAAGAAACAATCATGGCCTTCACTGTCTAGGGTTAGGGAGAGTGCATGACAGTGGATTAGCAAGTCAATACTTTTAACCTGTGATTGCTGTTGGACAAAACATTTATAAACGTTTTTGTAAGTGGTCTGACATACTGTGCTTATTACCAGAAATGTTGGTTTTCTTTAGCTTTGCAATCATCAAAATGTGCAGTAATACAGCTTTAAATCAATCAATTTATAAAAGTTAAGCTTTTCAAAACTTAGTGAAATAAAGTATCTCTTGTATAAAATTCATTTTTATGAAAATGCACCTGTACAAGAACAGAAAGCAAAACACAATCAGCATGCTCTACATGCATCTGATTCATCTTTACCTGGCGAAGACGACGCCACATTCATCTCTGCTACATTTTCAAAACCTGCTATCTGATTCTCTAACGTGCCTCTCAGATTGGAAGTCCCTTGCATTCCCACCGTTTCAAGTTTTTTTCTCCTTCTGTTTTCATTTTTTCAGATGCTCAATCCTGTTGCGAGGTTGTCTCTTAGAAGTTGAAAAGTTCTTTTCAAGCCCAAAGTTTTGCCGTCTTCACTTTTTCAGCTGGCAAGATGAATATCGCCGGGACAAAGCAGAGAAAAAGGAAACGGCTTCTGACAAGACTTCTGAAGGCCCAGGAGCTCGTCCTGTCTTTTTCCTTTTGCAAATTCTACCCGTTACCGGCAGCTAAAAAGCCCCACAATCAAATGCAAACCAAGAAGTCTGCCTTTTAAGATACATCAGTGAGGCCCTTGTGGCGAAGCAGCTCTGCTTACGATTTTCACAACTTTTTTTGAAAAATGAGGAAATTCGTGCATTTTCCTTTCTGTTGTCTGAGCCGCAGACAGTAAGTTCATGCGCTGTATGTTCAGACAACGTGATGCTGTGAATGCATGATCTTGAGAGAGTGTTGCTCCAGGTATTTTTTTCTTGGGAGAATTTATCTTGTAGAGAATGTGATTTCTGTTTTCTAAATGTAAGTGGTGCTTGCATTTGTGCTTGAAGCAGAGTGCCCTCATTCAATTTAAAGCTGAACTGTAGGAACGGAGAGTGATGAAGAAAGGAGACTAGTATATAAAAGCAAAATAAATACCAGATAGTTTATTTTCTTTCAGTGTGGCATGAGTTGCTCTTTGTAATTTGTGTGTCCTGACCAATCTGTGTTGGATATTTGATTCACCAAAGTTGTGTATGTGTTAGAGGGGGGTTGTGGTTTAACACTTTCAAGAATCACTTAGCGGGCTGCATCACAGAGCGGCCTCAAGTAACCTGAAATAGCTGAAACTAGACCTCTAGGCAAATAATCACCTTGGGTCTGCATAAAGCGCCATGTTTATGCATTGTAAATTGTGAAAGGGAATGCTTTAACATCGTGTGGCATATGTATTTCAAGGCTTTGGATGCTATCCGAATTTCACCCACACAACCACAGGCTTTTGCTCTAGCCCTCTCGACTGAAATATCTTTTGCATTCCAAAAGGGACAAAAAAAAGCAACCCTTTTTTCCTCCTCTGAGTTTGCTTAAAGAATGTGTCTGAAGCACCTAGCTATCACCGCTGCAGGGTCACAAATCTTCCTGAAAAAGATTTATGATTCAGATTCAAGGATGACCCCCTAATTCAGTTTAAGCAAAAACTCTTACAGGGTTACAGAATGACGGATTATCTAAACAATCAACTGGACAAATTTTGATATTTTTAGAATTCTCTCTGCCTTCTTTGAAGAGGTTTTTATGAAACATTTCTGGCAGGAGAGCAAGCTGTCACACTGGTTGTCTTTTCCTTGCACTGTAATTTCCTAGACTCGTAACACACCTACTCCTTTGATGTGGGTTTTCGAAACCTTGTCCTTCAACCTGTTTACCCTGCAAGCATCTCAGTACGGGTAACACACTTAATGATGTCATTTCACCCAAGCTCTTTTTTTTTCACTCATTGCTTCATCAACAAGTTAGGTCAGTTATGTGGCCAACTAAGATCTTTTTAAATGGGCGTGTGTCGCGGTTGTGTTCCGCTTTGTTCTTAGGTTACACAACTACTCTGTCTCTGGAGGTGAGTTTGATCACCGCATAATCATCTAAAGATCACTGTGATTCATACATGCCTCAAACATCAAAGAGTCAACCATTTTGTATTCAAGCCTTTGGCTGCCCTCTCTTTCATGACCTGTGGTTTAAATGTTTTTTTGGGTAGTTTCTTCTTAGCAAGACCATGCTCTAAATTCAGTTTAGTCCCATTAAAATTAACAGTTTTGAGCACATATTTCAAGTAATTCTTAAGATCTTCATCTTAATCTAAGTATTATTAACTTAGTTTACATTCACATTTCACATTAGTTGACATTTACAGGTTGTTTGCAGGTTTACTAAGATTAAATTCAAAAATATATTTGCATCATGAGTATGAAATATGTTATTGTATCTATGCTTTATTCTCTCCTGACCTTATCTCTGACATTCAATTCAACTGAAGTTCAAAACTAATAGATTTATTTCAAGGGGAAAAAGATGTTCTTTTTTTGTGAGTGGTTGCAGATGTTCAAGGCTGCAGGAAGGAAGGGTCTCCTGCAGGAGTCTGTCCTAAAGTTGTTCTGGAGAAGTTTCTGGTAGAAAAACTCCTCCTATATGACAGTTTTTTTCAACATGATGTCCACAGACTGGTTGTGCATAACGTTCTTTATTTTATAAAGAAATTTTATTTTGTATAACCATCTCCCTACAGGCTGAAGAGGATTTCTCAGAACATAAATAGCTTTTTCTATCAGCGTTTTAAAATGTTTTAAGTCATTTGCTCTGATGCTGTTACCCCAATAGATGATGGCAGAAGGTATCAAACTCTCCACAATGGAGTTGTACAGCCTGCTTTCTTCCTCCTGGCTGACAGCTTCACAGTTATGACTCCATTCTAGTTAACAGCAAGTTATTCATACTCCACCACCCCATCTCTACGCACATAATGGAAATTATATATATGACCTGCGCTTGTTTTGTTTTCTTCACATTCTGAATCGATCATTGTTTCAATATTCTATCAAAGTTCTATCTTTATTAGCCTAATAATTTTGGAATTTCTTTATGTTATTAATCAATGGATGTAAAGAATAATTTGATGCTCTGTAGCATATCTGAGTATTATTGCTCCATATTTTGCCCTAAATAAAACCCAAACATACAGAAAAGATTACAAAGCAAACAGTTAGTGTAACTGGACAGCTTTAAGGGCTGGAGCATTAACTTTTGGTTAATAACCCTGCATATGGATCAGTTTATGTTTTGAATGCACTCATAACAAAGCACAAATGAAATGAAAGGTTCAACTACGAATTGTTAAAAGCATATTTCAGTTCATAGTTCCCAACAAAATGAGCTCAGTCCAAGAATAAGTTCATTCGGACAATCTGTAATGTAATACGTAACAATCATTATGTATGCTTACATTACAAAGGAATGCCTTCTCCAGTGTAAATCAAACATGATGCAGATGGATAGTTACGAGAGTTAGTTCGGAGACCTTTTTGGAGATTCTCTACTTGATCTGGGCTCTAAAAGGAAATACAACAAGTTCGTCTGTGGAATGTCTTGGCAAGCATGTGAAAAAATGTTGAACTTTCACCTCATGTGTGTAGCAGCTGAGTTCTTAGCTGGGGCATTCCTGTTTTTTTTTGTGTGTTTTTTTTTTAAAGCTCAGCAGTTATTAGCATAGCTCCATATACCATATTATAGATTATACAACAACTTTATCAAAGTCATGGTAAAAATAAAGGTGCTATGATTGAACTATTTTATTCTGTTTGTTGCTGGAACAAATGTATTTTTTGTTGTTTCTTACAGGACACGGATGATCAGTCTGATATGCCATAATAAGTAAGTACTTAATTTATTTCCAAAATGCACTGAAAATAATGTGATAAAACTTTGATGTATTGATCAGAAATAGTTTCTAAGACATCTTTTCACCACTACAACTAGAAAAGTTAGGGACATATTTTGGGAAAGAGCTTTGCAATCTTTTATTTCTCTCTAGATTGCAAAATGTTTTAAAGTAATTCATTTTAGCTACTTCATCACAGGGGCGGATCTAGAGGAGTCACAAGGGCGGCCATGATCACCCCTAGCCAATCATTAGCGATACCTGAAGCAACCCCTTCCAGGGGATTGGTTGTTCCCCCTGGGATTTAATGCAATACCCCTTGAAAAAGCAATTATCTGCTAAGCCTGATGGTGGCAGCAGTGATACCATCATGTGGAATTTCCTACTCTGACATTTCAACACTGGTGCATTAACCAAAAACTGAATGCAAAAATTCAGCAATAAATCGTTCACAACGAAATACTACAAATTAAGACAACTAATGGAGAATATTTGCTATTATATTAATTTGTTTTCATAGGGGAGAGTTTGTCTCTGCAGTCACTTAGAAATCTTCCCTGAAGATAAAGAACATTTCTCAACCTCTTTAATATATATATTATGTAGAATCATACATACATTTAAATGGCACTAATGTATAAACATGTGCATAGATTTATCAGAAAGGACCCTAATGGAAATCTGTTCTGTCTACAGCGATTTATTTGGAAAATATAGCTAGTGTGCGTTGATTTTCCTGTTAGTTTATTTTGATCAGTATAGCTTGACCCTTGACCCCCCTTTGGTGCCTATCAGTTTTCAACCTCTGCGCAGTTTACATTTCCCCCTGGGACTGCGACTGGTCAGGCAACATGATAATGAGGCTGCCTCTGGAAATCCCTCAGCCATCCCCTTGGCCACCCCAGTGAAAAATGTCCTAGAACTGCCACTGCTTCATCATGATGTTCCGCCATTTATTTTTTTTGTTAATCTGGGATTTTAGATGAAGAGTAACTGATTGTGAAAGTAAAATAACATTTGAATATAAAGACTGTGAATAATATTATGTCATGATTGCTGCCCCTGATAGCTGACCTAATTGTTCATTTCACCTGCCTAAGTCTCTCTAGTTACTAATCATCACTCATCCACCTGCTGTTACAGCTTTAAATACAGCTCAGCCCAGCTATCGGGGCCAGATCATTTTTTGTTTGTTTGTTTTAGTTTTAGTAGGAGTTTTTTGTGGATTTCGATAGTTAATGTTCTCGTTCTCTGAGACCAGTGGTGAGAGAGGGTTTTTAGTGTTGTCTTGGTGTTTCCTGATCATGTCCTGGCTATTAGCCACTGAGCATACCCCGTTCCTGTTTTTGGCTCCGCGGAGGGAGCTAGTTTAAAGTTCCGTAGTTTTCTGCCTGAACTCTTAGTTGGAGTCTTGGTACCCTGAACCTGCCTGAACTCTCTTTGGACTCATGGAACCCTGAATCTGCCTGTTCCTGTTCTGATCGGAACCCCTGACCGGGCTACAGTCTCCTGGATCTCAAAACCTTCCTGCTCTGAGCTGTTTACCTGACCTGGCTTGGCATCTAGTTCACTCTTGGTTGCTCTGCTGCGTCTCGTTATCATGGCCTGAAAGCTCACCTTAATTGGTAATTTCACTCACCTGCCTAACTGCCCGTTTTTCTAATTATCACTCTTCTCATTCACCTGTGTCTGTTGCTTTATATCCGATTCAGCCTGAGCGACCGGTGCCAGGTCATTATTTGTTTTCCGTTTGTCTGTCTGGTTTTTAGTTTTCTTACCCTTTTTCATGTCCTGGTTCCTGGTGGCAAGTGGGTTGAGAGGTTTGGTGTTTGTCTCGTCTTCTGATCCTGTTCTGATCCCTCTCAGCGGAGCCCTCATGGTTTTGGCTTGGAACGCTGGGAGGGTCGGTTTTATTCCTGTAATCCTCGCTCCTAAGAGGAGACCAGTTTAAAGTCCTGCATAAATCCTGTTGCAACTTTTCGTCTCCTCTTCCCTCAACCACTGAGGCTGCCCGTCTGCATCTGAGTCTATCTGTCTGCTTCTGTGCCAGTCTGTGTGGGCACGCTTCTGCACCAGTCTGACTCTGGAATCTTAACCTGCCTGAAAGTTTTGGGGATTCCTGGAACCCTGTCAGCCGGTTCTGACATTGATCGGTCTCCTGTCAGCTCTCAGTGGTTGCTGCTCTGATCAGGAACACCCTGGACGGCTCTGCGCTGTACCCCTTTTGGCACTCCATCAGATGGAACCTGCCTATCACGCAGAGAATGGACTTAACTGTTAAAAATGATTGAGGGTCCCCTGCTAAAAAACAAAACTTCTGGCCCTGTCAAATCTTTTGGATCATCTAGATTTTCTTCAAGAATTGCTCTGTTTAAATCTTTCCATCTCTCATCAACCCTACTTTGCTTTCCTGCTAAAGGAAAGCATTTTCACAACATGTTGCTGCCAGTATGATTGTTTTGTTGAAAGTAATTGTAGCATAATAAAGCTTTCAAAACAAATGTTTTCAAAGCACTGTACCTTTAAATTTACATGTTTATACAATGTATTATGTTGCTAATATTAGATTTTGCATATATATCTTTAAATATAGATTAAGAAGGTACATAATATATCCTTCTCCAAGTTATTCTATTATATTTCATATTAAGAGTGCCTCATCAGTCATGTACCTCACTGCATGCTACTGTCTGGTAAGGTACTGAAATTCATATTCTAACTAAACTAAAGCAAGGGAAATTGATAAAAAGATTACAGAACTCATTATTCTCACTCTACCTTCCTTTGTAGCCATGTGTAAGATGGGCTCACTTCTATAACCCCCAGTAGAAAATCTAATGATGCAAGCTTTTCTGGATGATTTCACAATATCTTCTGTGCAAATAGCAATACTGATTCAAAATTTAAAATCACTACACTTAGTGTAATACACCAAACCTGAGGACAGTGTCACATAGATGGTTCTAAACACAAAAGCAGAGTTTGTTCAAACGTAGAATTGTCAAAATTGTCTGCTGGGTTTTGTCTTCTTCACAATGAAGCATGTTTACTTATGTTTATTACAGTTCTATTTCTATAGAGATAAAAAGTACTCAGATATAGACTCTTAACTAATTAAGTAATTTTTAAGGGCAGTTGATACTACTAGATTTAAAGGGTATTGGAGTAAAGCGGGCTGAATACACAGGTCACATTTTACATTATTATATCATTATCATACACAATCATATACTACTTTCTTTCAGTTTATCCAAACCAGTCCAAATCAAAACAAAGATGTTTGTGGTTTTAGCATAACAAAATGTAAAAAGTCCAAGGAATAAGAATGATTTTACAAAGCATTGCAAATTCCATCAATGGTCTGGTAATGCATCTCAAACTAAAAGCATAAAGGCTTTAAAATACAAACAGCTGAATTCAGATGTTAAGTCCTCTTTACAATTACTGAACAATAAAAGTAGTTGTTGGCCTTATGTAAAAGTAGCTAGACATCATTAGATCAGGTTTTCTTAACCCTGGTCCTAAGGGCCCACTGCCTAACATGTTTTGGGTGTTTCCATAACTCGACACACTTTACCACAATAAAAAGGTGATTAATAGGTTTTTGCAGCATTTGATAGCTGCAGAAGAGGTAATGCAATCATTTGAATCAGGTGTATTTGAGTAGAGATATATCTAAAACATGGAGGACAGTGGGCCCTGACGACCAGGGTTAAGAAACCAGGCATTAGATGATATAATTGCCATATTTTTATACTTGGCCATGTAAGTGTGATCCACACTGACAGGAAATGTAAAAAAAAAAAAAAAGAAAAGACGAAAAAAGTATCAGTACCTAAATGCAGCGAAATGCAGCAAAGAAAAATTATTATGTCCAGACAGCTCTGTAGTCTCACTAAGTTGGCAACAGTGATGAAAAGAATGTTCTTCTTTTATATGCATTTATGTTGACCTCATCACTATTTACTGTCTCAACATAGGTGTTGCCACAAAACTAGACAAGAATCTTTATTTTTCAAGGGAAAAAAGCTACAAGACCTAAATTTTGAAGAAGCTAGCAAATGCCGAGAGATTTAAAGGGAAATATATTATCAGTAATATAAAGTTCAAATGATAATAATAAAAAATGTTGCTAAAATATCGGATTTGAAATTTTAAGATGGAAAATGTGCAAAGACCCTGGTTGAAAAGGGCTCTGCAGACACTCACACACCATAAGTCCCCAGAGCTCCAGCTGCCCAGGATCTTTAAAGTCATGTTGTCCTAGTGAGAAGGAAGATCCAGCTGGTAGACTAGCCCTTTTGATCCCTTTCCCTTTTATGAGAAACACAAACATCTCCTCGTCGTTACCCACACTAGAGTGATTGATACCCTCACATTCACACATGCACACCCAGGCAGCAAGACACACTCACATTTTCTTAATGGATGCCCTCTCTCCCACTGTAATCACTTTGCTAATGACCTGCTTGAACTTCGAAAGGAGCCCAAAGGATGTTTAAAAAAAAAGTGCAGAACATTTCTGTGGCTTACTGGATATCCAGTCTGTAGATATCCCCAAAAAATATAAATACCTTGTGAAATCCTGTTTTTTTGGGTTTTTTTCAGAACTGAAATAACCGGGCGCCTCAAAGTTTGATGTCATCATTTGTTGACTTTGATATAAAGGAGATAGAGGTAGTAAACTAGTATGAACCAAGGATTAGTACTGGACCCTGGCTTTAATGAATGCTTTGAAGAAGTTGTACTTTATCTTGATAGCTAATATTAGTAACATTATCTGCCATTCGGAGATGATGAGATACAAAAAGCTGTTACAATGCTGGCATTTGGGATAGGACACAAACAGATGATCAGTCATATTAGGTTCATTGCATCAGAACTTATTTGACAAGTGGTTTACCATCACCTCTTTGCAGTGGTAAAGTACACACATTTCTTACTTAAGTAGAAGTATAGATACTGCAATTTAAAAGCACTCTGGTAAAAGTTGAGTTTCAA
>NW_015150869.1:39526-41400 GCF_000732505.1 Cyprinodon variegatus | reverse complement strand
ATGGCATAGACAATTCACATTTGAAGTTTGAACCTTCTTACTTCTGATGATTCTCTTTGGGATCAGCACAAATTTGAGGAATAGGTAGCCAATGAGTGTTTGCGTTATATGACTCATCCAAATACACAAATTTGCACTAGATGTAGAGGGAGCCAATGATCTGCATTGGATGGCGCACATGACGTGAAATAAATTTTTATAAGCATAAACTGAAGCCAAGAGTAACGAGTAACGTTTGTTTTAAAAACGTAAGGAATAGAAAGTACAGATACTCGTGTGACAATGTAATGAGTTGAAGTCAGAAGTAGGAAGAAAACTAAGTAATGGAGTAAAGTATAGATACCTAAAAAGTGTACTTAAGTACAGTAACAAATTATTTGTACTTTTTTACTTGTCACCTCTGCCTCTTTGCTCTTTTTCATAAAAAGTCAAAAACCACCTCCACCAAAACATGCCATTTGAACTTTTTTTAAGCTTAATTTCTTTGAATAGCTTTTAAAAGATTTGGTTTATGTATTTCTGCTCTCTGCTTTAACTTGTTATTACTCCCTTTAAAGCTACAGTGTGTAATTTTTATATAACATCTAACAGTCAGACTGAAGTGACATGTACCACACCCCGCCACAGCCTCTCCCCTACAACAATATGGAGGGTGTTATGGTACGAAATGTCTCCTGGAACGTTTGTTTTACCTGTTGAGTGATGTTGAGGCTTGATAACAGCATGAAATACATAAATTCTTAAAACTCATCGGAAATACACTGAAAAAAGGATATATATATATATATATATATATATATATATATATATATATATATATATATATATATATATATATATATATATATTTATCAGTGTGGGAACCGCACCTGAAGAGCACTAAGCAAACTGAGTGAAAAGACTAGAGGAGGTGGGGCCTGTGTCTACATCAAAACAGCCAGTGTAAAAATGCTTGATCGGTCGCCAGCTTCTGCTCTCCTGACATCGAGTTTCTGACTGTTACCTGCAGACCGTTCTATCTGCCCAGAGAGTTCACTGTGGTTAGCATCACCGCTGTATATGTCCTCCCCAGCACTAATACAAAAGAGACCATGAAGATTCTATACTAAGCTGTCTCTGAGCTCCAATCTTCACACACATAGGTCATTTTCATCATTGCTGGGGATTTTGACCAGTCTAACTTGAAGACTGTTCTCCCTCATTTTCACCAACATGTGGACTTTGCGACTCAACACTTAGGATTTAGCCTACTCTAAAATCAAAGATCCACCCCGCCCCCAACTTGGGTCATCAGTTCATCTATCTGTCATGTTAATTCCTGCATACAGGCCCCAGCTAATCAGGGCAAAACCAATAGTGAAGGAGGTCAGAGTGTGGGCTGAGGGGGCCAAGGAGAAACTCCAGGACTGCTTTGAATGCTCTGACTGGAACATGTTCAAAGCTGCAGCAACCTATGACAACAAAATAAATATATTTGGAAGGTTTGAGGCCCTAAACAACACTCCAGCAATGAAAGTCCTTCCACACCAGGGAGAGGGGCACTCAACCTTGACAGGTGAAGGTGAAGAGGTGAAGAGAGAAAAAAACTCAGGCCTCCTGGACCCCAGGCCCTGATAACATACTGGGGGGGGGGGGTGTACAAGGAGTGTGCAGGTCAGCTGGCTGGTGTCCTCAAAGACAATTTTAACACCTCTCTGGCCCAATCAATAGTGCCAGCATGCTTTAAGTCTGCCACCATCATTCCGGTCCCAAAGAAGCCTCAGGTCACCTCACTCAATGACTGTTGCACTGACTCCAATCCTGATGAAGTGCTTCAAAGGCTGGTTAAAGAACACATCAACTCCAGTCTCCCCCTCAACATTCGACCCATTCCA
>NW_015150869.1:32863-39516 GCF_000732505.1 Cyprinodon variegatus | reverse complement strand
TTTCATATACGCTACTAAAAAGCTTTCTTGCATTCTACTTAAAAGCTTTCATATACACTACTAAAAAGCTTTCTTGCATTCTACTGAAAAGCTTTCATATACGCTACTAAAAAGCTTTCTTGGATTCTACTAAAAAGCTTTCTTGCATTCTACTGAAAAGCTTTCATATACGCTACTAAAAAGCTTTCTTGGATTCTACTAAAAAGCTTTCTTGCATTCTACTGAAAAGCTTTCATATACGCTACTAAAAAGCTTTCTTGGATTCTACTAAAAAGCTTTCTTGCAAACTACTAAAATGCGTTAATACATACTACTGAAAAGCTTTCATAAACACTACTGAAAAGGTATTTTGGGATTTCAGTTGAAACTGAGGGCATTTCAGCTGAAATGGAAGGCTTTTCAGTGAAACAGGAAGGATGTCATAAAACCAGAAATTGTATTAAACAGAGGTCATTCTGGCTAGCTCCGTACATTTTGTGCAATCTCTGGCCAAAATTTTATCAAATAAAGTAATTGCTTATTGCACAGCTGTCCGCTGAACACCTCACAGAAGCATGGACATTACTCAACTTTATTTTGGCTTCAACGGAGACCCTTTATGCAAAATTCTGTTCCCCTTGTGTCGGGAGCTTGCATTGCAGCCTCAGAAGCAGGATCATTCTCCAGGCGCTCCTGATCATTTCTCGTATAATGATGTTTAGGTTGAAACATTTAGTTTAATCAACAGCTGTTGTTTACAAAATTGTAAAATCAATAAATAAACAAGGTCTTCTTATGGTCTTTTCTGTTGTTATTTTAAATGCCAAGAAAATCGGTCTTTTTCCAACTTTTTTCGCTTCAGCCTGACAGAAATAAAAGTCAGTGACCAAATTCAGATTTCCAACACGTAGTGTGTATTTATAATTTTTCATTACTGATATAAGAGTATGGAAACTGGCTGATAGCAGGGAACAAAAATGTTAACTTCCTGCAAAGATGAGACTGTAGACTTTCTGGTAAATCCCGTTCTAATGTCAAATATGACAGATTACTGGATTAAGGACATTTCTAGTATACTACATGCTATCACATATAACAATTTTTGAGAATTTGGAAACAGTTGGTCTTTATTTCCCAAAGGTATGGGAGGAGGTGAGGAGAGAATGGATATTTAAGCTGCCTGAAATAATCTGTTATTTTGTCAGAGCCTAAGCTTAAGGGTTTAATGGTCGAGACAGTAGCAGCACAGATGTAAAGGGGGTAAATAATCAAATCAACACCACCTCAGTTGAAAAGGACAAAGAGTGAAATGGAGAGATGCAATGGATTATAGATCAGTTTCTACAACATTTAATCCTCTAATGTGGCTGATTTTTTCTCTCATCGGAATTGGTGGCAGCTTTTTAAACTCCTTCATAAATCAGAGCTTGTATGAAATACCAGCAGGAGGCAAAGGTCAAAGGAGAAAATTAGCAGCTGTTCTCTCCTCTCCTTTCATGTTAGCCACGGGGCTAATCATTAAGTCTGCCATCAGCCTCATTTCCACTTTAAAACAAAGTCGCCGACAACAACCACTGGGGTAGGGTCTTGTTTCCTCTGCTTACATTTTATTATACCTTTTTTTCTATCTATGATTATAGGTATGGCAGTTTTGAAATGAGGGGGTGCAGCTTTTTACAGTCCTTTATTTTAGCTTTGGTTTCTGCACCATCTTCAGAATCTACAGCATGCTCCTTTCATGCAGCTTTGTTGACACATTTCAGCAGCTCCAGAGCACTGGTGATGACTGCTGAACTTTTTTTTACCTCTGCTCCACTACAAGGTGTTTGTGCTTGTTAGTCGGTAAAGCCGGCGAACTTCGATGACCTCCTCACTCCCACAGTGAATGATATTCTCCTGCTCTCCTGGTGCAACTTTAAAGTAGCCGAATATGTGTAATTATGACCTTCACCTGCTGCACAACCTGTTGAATGAATAATATGGACTTATAATAGGGGGACCTTTTATGTTCACCCATTGGAGATAATATATATTTTAATTTATAGCTTTGTGAATGCAATAAAGCAATGTCATTCCTTGAGGCGTTTTTTTGAGATGTCAATTTTTTTTTTATTATTATTAACATCAGTTGAAAAGAAATTTTTAAAAAATCAACAATTCAGTAGTTAAATGTCTCCCACTGCTGGGTACTGCTACCAATGCAAACTTGTGCAGTTGTTCAAAATAAAAGGAAAAGAAGTTTGTATGCTATTTAAGCAGTTTTGATTAATAAACTTTGGAAATTGGTTTAAGGATTTGTATCACCTCCTATACTTTTTCCAACTATGGGGAATTTAATCTCAGTATAAATCCAGCAGTTCTGTGAAGGACTCAGATGTTTGTTGAAGAGCTTTTGTAAACAGCATCATAAAGAGTTAGAAACTCACTGTCAGGGAGAAAGCTGTGGATAAGTTTAAAGCAGTTATTAAAGGGTACAATATTGCAAGCCTTGATCATGTGTGGGGGGTTCTTGGGATTTTGTATAGAGGCATAATGATAAAGGAGGATTAAAAACAAATGTATGTCACACTTTATTTGCAAACCATTTTGAAAGCCTCGTGTGTTTAACAGTCAACTTCAAAATGTTGCTCTACTTATGCTGTTCTAATAAACAAAATCCTGATGAACTATAACAATTGTCGTATTACACAAACTTCCTTTTTGTGTTTGTCTTTAAGGTTTACATCATATTTTTTATTGTCGTGCACAGCACACATTTACTCATTTGATTACAGTTTTTTTTTCCTCACTGAAGCATATATTTCTACACTTTGCTTTATCTGACATCAATTGAAAGTGGTTAAAACCAACTTCCATAGCCCTCTTTGCCAGTTTTGCACTGCTTCCACTAGTTTTTCTTTCAGCGCATGTGTTTTCAATCCCACATTCAGTGTGGTTAAATTGCATAAAAACTAAATTATGCATATTTTTTCTGTTTTTCTATAGCTTCCTCTCTATACTTTGACCCCTGTCTCCCCTTTTTTCTTTTTGCGCTTTCATTTTACATCCCTTTTTTCCAGCACCTTCTCTCCATCTTTTTTCCTCTCTGTGGGAAAGTTTTCCCTATCAGTTGTCAGAGCCGTCAGTGAGGTGCAAAGCAGCCAAGCTTTGATGATGTTCCTCTTTGCCTATCTGCTGTGCAATATGTTTTGAGACTCCCCCTCCCATCTGCACACCTGCTGAGTAGCTGCATGACACTGGGAAACATTCCACAATAGGGTCAGAACACTTTTATCTTAGTTTTAGTTATGGATTTGGAAACTCTTTCAGGATTAAAGAAACGTTATGCAGCTGGCCAGCGCTGAGCACCTGTATGATTGCTCTTTTTTGCTTCATGTGGGACTTCCTTTAGTCCCAGTGGGTGGGTCTGGCTCACTATTTGGTAAAAAAAAAAAATACCTTTGCCTTAAAGAGGAGAAAAAAGTTACGCAAAAGTAAAAATCAGTGTTTCATTCTGAAGCCAAAAACATTCTTGTTTTCCTCAAACCATTTTGTTTCAACATTCATGAGTCATTGTGGTTTGAGAATAAAATAATTAAATACTACAAATGGGGCTTTTGGGTGGTTTTGCCTTGCAACTTCACTTTGTGATTTAATATAAGATACTTCTGGAAACTTGAGCGTTAAACACAGCCTGAAGAGAGTATGACTCAGACTGGAACCATAAAAGTCTGCTGTTTGGTTTTTTGACTCTGAATTTGCAGTTTGGATGGGTGAGTGTGCTTCACCGAGTAAATAAACAGAGAAATGCTACTTTCATCCATACTTGCACACCTAAAAACCTTCAGCAAGTACCCTGGGAATACATCTTTAATGAGCAACTTTAAATTCATTGAACATTCACTTAATCCACATTTATTGAGAGGATAGCCATACATCAATTTTGGGCAGATGGGTGTGCTGTTGAGTTTTCACCCTTTGCCTTTTGTATAATCTAAAACCAATTCAATATGTTTCTGTCTGTATATATCAGTTAAAAACCAAATAACTCCCATCAGTATTTCAGGGTCTAATCTAGTTGCATTAAGATTGTATGGCTTCAAAACGTTCAACTGTCTCATTTAAAATGATATAGTATTTATTATTTTATACCATCTATTGGTAATCCTCAATATGCTGCTCCTATATCTGGTTATTTCAGTTGAGGAAACTAGAGTATTAATTTGTGCAATATGTCATCTTTAAAACACATCTAAATATATATCTAAATTAGGGGTGGAACGGTTCACAAAATCCACGGTTAGGTTCGGTTCATGGTTTCGAGGTCACGGTTTTCGGTTCGGTTCGGTATATGTTTATTGTTACACTGAAAAATAAAAAAAATTATAAGAATTAATGAAAAAATAAAAATTAATGAAATTAATGAAAAAAATCCCCAAAAATTAATGAATTGTAATTATTTTTAAAGATGCACGGAAACCATGGATCATTTCCGCATGTTTTGCTGCTTTGAATTTAATCATCTCGCGCATGCCCTCTATGACCTCCAAGGAACTCAGAGCGAAGTGGATGGGAGCCATAGTGGAGGCTGTATGCTTTGCTTTGAGCAGCCGGTCTGGAGCGCAGTGAAGCGGAGCGCTGACGAAGTATGTGGGATTTCGGTATGCCATGCAATTGAAATATAACTTTTTATAAGTCATGTGTATATTAATTCTCCTTTCATAATTTTTTTAAAGAAATTGACATGCTGATAGTATAGTGCAGAAATATTTCTGAAATACAAGCTTAAATGGTACTGCCAACATCACTTACAAACACGGTTTGTATGCTCTGTGTACTGCAGTACATACATTCAGTACTAAAACCCTTGATGCTTTTTGTGTACTTTGATAACTGGGTGGTGTGAATTTGTGCCAGCAGTGGAGTTACAGCGTAGAAGTTATGTTTTTGGAAGACTGTTTTTTTTTCATGACATAAAGATTACAAGGGACAAAAAGGAGGATGCTGTACTGTTTGTTGTTACAGTATGCAGTTTTCTTATAATGCTTTGCAGTAAAAACTTCAGATAATCAAGGTGTGGTTGGGAGNGAGTGTGCAGGTCAGCTGGCTGGTGTCCTCAAAGACAATTTTAACACCTCTCTGGCCCAATCAATAGTGCCAGCATGCTTTAAGTCTGCCACCATCATTCCGGTCCCAAAGAAGCCTCAGGTCACCTCACTCAATGACTGTTGCACTGACTCCAATCCTGATGAAGTGCTTCAAAGGCTGGTTAAAGAACACATCAACTCCAGTCTCCCCCTCAACATTCGACCCATTCCATTCGACCACTGAGGATGCCATCTCCTTTACTTTTCACCTGAGCCTAGCACACCTGGAGGAGAAGAAAGCTCACGCGTGGATGCTTTTCCTGGACTTTAATTCAGCTTTCAACACATCCTCTCACAGCATCTGATAGGAAAACTGGAACCGCTGGGCTTCAATACACCCCTCTGCAATTGGCTGCTAGGGTGGAAACGGAGGATGTGGGATCTGGGGGTCATCCTACGTGGAGTACTTTCTTGTGATTGGCTTACACAATGGAACTTTGTGATTGGTGGCAAACTATCCCTGCTTAAAAAGATGCATTCGTGTATTGAGGCACCTCAGGGCAATTAAAAAAATCCACACACAAATGCAGAGAAGTTTAAAGACCACTGGTGCTTTGTAATTTAATTTATAAATGTTTATGGACTTGAAATACTTAGGTGAATTTTGTTCTTTGCACATGTGGATGTTGGATTGTGTGTGTGTGGATTTTATGTGCTTGTGTGATCGTTCTGTGCATGTGTGCATCTTGTCCTCTGCATGTATGAATCTCCATTCAGACCCCTCATCACACTGATAACACATGTTCTAAGCTGTAAATAGAAGTTGTCCAAGTCGGAGTCTAAGTAATCTTAGATTAGGCTAATGCAAACTGAAAGTTCTAGTTTGTCTGTGTGCTTACATAAAAACATTTTGTATTAAAATAAAAGTTTATATTTCAAATGGTCGGAATGTGTCACTGAATACATAACGATTTCTTTTGTAACTTGTAAGCCAATATCCTACCTGCATGCTTAGAGTGGGGTTTTCCTAGTGATTTTCCTTTTAAGGCTGTTTCCTTGCTCCTCTCTCTCCCCTTTGGCAAAGGGATGTAACAAAAGATGGGACAACAGGCAGACGTTAAAGACAGAGGAGGGGTAGAACCCACTTCCTGGGTGTCTTGTGGCCCTGGAAACCCTAGGGACATTTTTAGACGTGACTTTCTCAGGATTTCAGCCATGAAAGTAAAACTGACTATGATAGACCTGTCCAAGAGCTACATTGAAAAACTCATCTGAATTTTACAAAGGGGCAATAGCAGACACAAATCATGGTCAAAAACCTTATTCGGTGATTTATAGTTTTTTTTCTAAATGCATTCTTTTTATGCAAATACCAGATTATTAGCTGGAAATGTCCCTTTAGGAGGACATGGTGTGAAGTTTGGGTCAAGTTTAAGGGTAGAATAGGATCTGGGAATGTGATGTCAGGAAACAGCATGGTTCTCTACAACATCAGTGAAATTGAACAAAAGAAAAGAAAACTGTTTATAAAGAGTAATGCCCATTAATTATGAGGTGCCCCCAGGGACATAAATCAGAATTAACTTGCATATACACATATTAAATTAC